>NC_052487.1:6945483-7030583 GCF_009730915.1 Dioscorea cayenensis subsp. rotundata
TTCTCAATAATCTCGATTGTGCCCAATTTTTCTTACCTTCGTGAGCATATTACACCTCAACGTAAAAATCATTTTAGATAACACACCACACAAAAGTCACAAACCGAATCACTACGGCGGCGGTGTTGGTCGCAAGATGCTCTGTAACGCTAGCATTTGAGGAAGTTAGGGTTGTCAAAGACAAGCCAGAACGCCTTCAACACCGCGACAAAATCAAAGAATTTTCCATGGACTTTAGTCTTGCCCAGCGGAAGGAGGTCAAGCGGTCCACGTGGAAGCGCCGAATGCCACCACCGAAATGGGTCAAACTCGCATCTTCACAGTAGCATTGTTGTGAGCACCGCCGTGTTTGTTGGGTCTGCTTTCCCATCGTACTACGCCCAAGTAACCTAAACTCCACGCCCGGTGAATTACTAAAATACCCTTATTACTTCGAGTCCCACCTCCGCAAGATGAACGCAGCATGCCATCTCCTCTACACGTCTCGCAAGATCATTCTCCGCAGCGCGATAGAATTCTGACCCCCGAATTTTCATCATCCGAAGAGTCTCCATAGAAGGGTAACAACAAATGTTTGATATTGAAGACATCCTCACTGCCTCCTGACATGGCTAGGAGTCGAAGTCGGTAGGCAATAGAATTAATCTTCTATAATCTCGAGTAGGGCAATTTCTGCCTTGAGCTTATTATAGTCCCCAACAGAAAAACGCTTTTTAGATAACACACCTCACCACACAAAGTCACCAACTCGAATTCACTATGATGCGGCGTGTGTCGGGCTCCAAGATGCCCTTGTAACGCATTTGAGGAAGTTAGGTTGTCAAACATCATTTTGTGAATGTCTTGGAACGTGACACTCGCCAGACTTTCCATGAACTCTGAAGGCCTCCTGGAAGGGAATTAGGTCAAGTGGTCCATGTGGAAGCGCCTCGAACACAACATCTTCAAATGGCCGAACTCGACTGCACTCGCCAGGTAGCAGGGTCAGTGAGCGCAATCCCGCTCGACTTGTGTTTGTTGGCGTCTGCTTTCCCACTCGCACTCGCCGCAACCCAAAAACCCAATGCCCGCAGAATTACTAAAATACCCTTATGCTACTGAGGCACTTCTCCGTATGAACGTGCATGCCATCTCCTCAATATGTCCCGCATCATTCTCCCTGTGTGGGATAGAATTCAATTCCTAATTTTCACATCATCCTCAAGAGTCTCCATAGAAGATTAACAAATGTTTGATATTGAAGACATACCACTGCTCGGATATGGCTAGAGTCAAGTGTAGGCATTGGAATTAATCTTCTCAGCATTTCGATAGCCCAATGCCTTGAGCTTATTATAAACCCCAACACAAAAATGCTCTTTAGATAACACAGCCCACACATAGTCACCCACCTCGAACTCACCATGGCGGCGGTGTTGGTCAGCATGCCTCTTGTAACGTGCATTTGAGGAAGTTAGATTGTCAAAGATAGTCTTGTGAATGTCTTGTAATCCCGTGACAAAATCAGCAGCCTTTCCATGGCCTTTTAGTCTTGCCGAGACGGGAATGAGGCTCAAGTGGTCCACGCGGGAAAGCCGCCAATACACCACCGAAATGGCTCAACTCTGCACCTGCTGGTAGCATGGTTGTGAGCGAACTTCCACCGGCTTGTGTTTGTTTGCCCTGTTTCCCATCGGACGAGGCCCAAGCAGCCTAAAAACTCCACCGCCCCTGAATTCTCATACCCTTTATTACTCGAGTCTCACCTCCGCATGAACGCCAGCATGCCACTCTCCTCAATACGCCCCATCATTCTCCCCCAGGGGATAGAATTACAATCCCAATTTTCATCATCTCAAGAGTCTCCATAGAAGGGTAACAAAATGTTTGATATTGAATACATCCGCCGCTCGGATATGGCTAGGAGTCGGCCGGGTAGGCATTGAATTAATATTCTCAATAATCTCGACAGCTCAATGCCTTGAGCTTATTATACTCCCCCAACGTAAAAACGCCTTTAGATAACACACAGTCCACACAAAGTCACCCACCCCGAACTCACTACATGGCGGCAAAGGTTGGTCGATGCCCTCTGTAACGCAGATTTGAGGAAGTGAGGTTGTCAAAGACAGCCTTTGTGAATATTCGAACCCCATGACAAAAATCAGCAGAAATTTTCCATGGACTTTTTAGTCTTTGCCGGAAGGAAGGAGGTCAAGTGGTGCACGTGGAAGCCTGTCCCACACCACCCGAAATGGCCGAACTCAGATCTCGCTGGTAGCATGGTTGTGAGCGAACTCGCTATGATCTGTGTTGTTGGGTCTGCTTTCCATCGACTAGCCCAAGTAAACCCTAAAAACTCCACCGGCTGAATTACTAAAATACCCTTATTACTCGAGTCCCACTCCGCATGAACGCATGCCATCTCCTCATACGCCCCGCATCATTCTCCTCGCAGGCGGGATAGAATTTTGACCCCGAATTTTCATCATCTAAGAGTCTCCACAGAAGGGTAACAAATGTTTGATATTGAAGACATCCGCCGCTCGGATATGGCTAGGAGCTCTAAGCCGGGTAGGCATTAGAATTAATCTCTCATAATCTCGAGTAGGCCCAATGCCTTGAGCTTATTATACTCCCCAACAGAAAACGCCTTTAGATAACACAGCACCCACAAAGTCACCAACCTCGAATTCACTATGGCGGCGGTGTTGGTCAGCATGCCTCTTGTAACGCGCATTTGAGGAAGTTAGGTTGTCAAAGATAGCTTAGAACTGTCTTGAACCCCGTGACAAAATCAGCAGACTTTCCATGAACTTTAGTCTTTTCCGGGAAGGGAATTAGGTCAAGTGGTCCATGTGGAAGCGCCGAATACAACACCTGAAATGGGCTCAACTCAGCATCTCAAGTCGTAGCATGGTTGTGAGCGAATCCGCTCGACTTGTGTTTGCTGGCCTGCTTTCCCACCGACTAGGCCCTAGTAACCTAAAAACCCAATGCCCGGTGAATTACTAAAATACTCCTTATTACTTGAGTCCTACCTCCGCATGAACGCATGCCATCTCCTCAATATGTCCGCATCATTCTCCCTGTGTGACAGAATTCGATCCCCAATTTTCATCATCCCAAGAGTCTCCATAGAAGGGTAACAAATGTTTGATATTGAAGACTATCCGGCCGTGCTCGGACATGGCTAGGGAGTCGAAGCTGGTAGGCATTAGAATTAATCTTCTCAATAATCTCGACAGCCCAATCTTTTGCCTTTGAGCCAATTATACTCCCCCAATGTAAAAATGCTCTTTAGATAACACAGCTCACACAAATCACCCACCTCGAACTCACTACGGCGGTGGTGTTGGTCAGCATGCCTCTTGTAACGTGCATTTGAGGAAGTTAGGTTGTCAAAGATAGTCTTGTGAATGTCTTGTAATCCCGCGGACAAAATCACAGACCCTTTCCGCATGGCCTTTTAGTCTTTGCCGAAGGGAATGAGGTCAAGTGGTCCACGTGGAAGCGCCCGAACACACCACCCCGAAAATGGGCCTGAACTCAGCATCTCAGCTGGTAGCATGGTTGTGAGCGTAATCCCCCACCGGCTTTGTGTTTGTTTCTGTCTGCTTCCCATCGACTAGGCCCAAGTAGCCTAAAAACTCCACTGCCCGGTGAATTCCTAAAATACCCTTTATTACTCGAGTCTCACTCCGTATGAACGCCATGCCATCTCCTCAATACGTCCCACGTATCATTCTCCCTAGGCTGGGATAGAATTCGTATTAATCGAATTTTCATCATCTCAAGAGTCTCCATAGAAGGGTAACAAATGTTTGATATTGAATACATCCGCTGCTCGATATGGCTAGGGGAGTCGGGCTCGGTAGGCATTGGAATTAATATTCTCATAATCTCGACAGTCTAATGCCTTGAGCTTATTATACTCCCCAACGAAAAACGCTTTAGATAACACGTACCACACAAAGTCACCCACCCTCGAACTCACTATGGCGGCGTGTGTTGTCAAGATACCTCTTGTAACGCAGTATTTGAGGAAGTTAGGTTGTCAAAGACAGTCTTATGAATGTCTTGTAATCCCGTGACAAAATCGTGAGCCTTTCCATGGACTTTAGTCTTGCCGAAGGGAAGGAGGTCAAGTGGTCCATGTGGAAGCGCCTCGAATACACCACTGAAATGGGTCAACCTAGACTCCGCTGGTAGTGCATGGTTGTGAGCGAACCTCGCCTCGACTTGTGTTTGTTGGGTCTGCTTTCCCATCGACTCAGGCCCAAGTAACCTAAAAACTCCACCGCCCGGGCGAATTACTAAAATACCCTTATTACTCTGAGTCTCACTCCGCATGAACGCCGAATGCCATCTCCTCAATACGTCCCGCATCATTCTCCCTCAGCGGATAGAATTCACCCTAATTTTCATCATTTGAAGAGTCTCCATAGAAGGGTAATAAATGTTTGATATTGAAGACATCCGCTGCTCGGATATGGCTAGGTGTCAGGGCCGGTAGGCATTGAATTAATCTTCTCAATAATCTCGACAGTGCCCAATGCCTTGAGCTTATTATACTCCCCAAAAAGGAAAAACGCTCTTTTAGATAACACATGTCCCACACAGAGTCACCCACCTCGAACTCACTATGGCGGCGGTGTTGGTCAGCATGCCTTTTGTAACGTGCATTTGAGGAAGTTAGGTTGTCAAAGACAATCTTGTGAATGTCTTGTAACCCCGTGACAAAATCAACAGCCTCTTCCTGGACTTTAGTCTTTGCCGGAAGGGGAAGGAAGTCATGGTCCACGTGGAAGCGCCCGAATACACCACTCTGAAATGGGCTCAATCCTGCACTCCCTGCTCGTAGCATGGTTGTGGAGCTAACCGCCCTCGACTTGTGTTCACGTGGCCCTGCTTTCCCATCGCACTCAGCCCAAGTAGCCTAAAACCCACCGCCCGGTGAATTACTAAAATACCCTTATTACTGAGTCCCACTTCCGCATGAACGCCAAGATGCCATCTCCTCAATACGCCCCGCATCATTCTCCCCAGCGGATAGAATTCAATTCCTAATTTTCATCATCTCAAGAGTCTCCATAGAAGGGTAACAAATGTTTGATATTGAAGACATCCGCATTGCCTCGGATATGGCTAGGGAGTCGAGTTTATAGGCATTGGAACTAATCTTCTCAATAATCTCCCGACAGTGCCCAATGCCTTTGAGCTTATTATACTCCCCAATGTAAAAATTGCTCTTTAGATAACACAAATTTCACACAAAGTCACCCACCTCGAACTCACTTTGGCGGCGTGTGTTGGTCGACATGCCTCTTGTAACGTGCATTTGAGGAACTTAGGTTGTCAAAGACCGTCTTTGTGAATGTCTTGTAACCCCGTGACAAAAATCAACAGCCTCTTCCATGGACTTTAGTCTTTGGCTGGAGAGGAAGGAGGTCAAGTGGTCCACGTGGAAGCGCTCGAATACACCACTTGAAAATGGGTTGAATCTCGTGACTCAGCAGTAGCGTGGTTGTGAGCGAACTCGCCTCGACTTGTGTTTGTTGGCCCTGCTTCCCATCGACTAGGCCCAAGTAACCTAAAAACCCACCGCCTGGCCAATTACTAAAATACCCTTTTATTACTGAGTCCCACTCTCCGCGATGAACGCATACATGACATCTCCTCAATACATCCGCATCATTCTCCTCAGCGATAGAATTCGACCCTGAATTTTCATCATCTGAAGAGTCTCCATAGAAGATTAACAAATGTTTCATATTGAAGACATTCGCCGTTCGGATATGGCTAGGGAGTCGAAGCCGGTAGGCATTGGAATTAATGTTCTCAATAATCTCGACAGCCCAATAACTTGAGCTTATTATACTCCTGCAATGTAAAAACGCTCTTAGATAACACACAGACACACAAAGTCACCCACCTCGAACTCACTATGGCGGTCGTGTTGGTCAAGATGCCTCTTGTAACGCATTTGAGGAAGTTAGGTTGTCAAAGACAGCCTTGTGAATGTCTTGTAACCCCGTGACAAAATCAGCAGCCTTTCCATGGACTTTAGTCTTTGCCGGGAAGGGAAGGAAGTCAAGTGGTCCACGTGGGAGGGCCGAATACACCATTTGAAATGGGCTCAACTCAGACTCCTGTCTTAGCATGGTTGTGAGCGAACTCCTCGCCGACTTGTGTTCATGGGTCTGCTTTCCCATCGACTAGGGCCCAAGTAACCTAAAACTCCACCGCACGGTGAATTACTAAATACTCCTTTATTACTCGAGTCCCACTCCGCATGAACGCCAGAAGCCATCTCCTCAATACGTCCCCGCATCATTCTCCCCAAAGCGGATAGAATTCAAACCCGAATTGTCAAGATTCGAAGAGTCTCCATAGAAGGGTAACAAATGTTTGATATTGAATACATCCGCCGTTCGGATATGGCTAGGGAGTCGAAGCCGGTAGGCATTGGAATTAATATTCTCAATAATCTCGACAGGCCCAATGCTTTTGAGCTTATTATACTCCCCAACGAAAACGCCTTTAGATAACACAGCCCACATAAAGTCACCCACCTCGAACTCACTATCGCGGCGGTGTTGGGTCAAGATGCCTCTTTGTAACGTGCATTTGAGGAAGTTAGGTTGTCAAAGACAGCCTTGTGAATGTCTTGTAACCCCGTGACAAAAATCAAAGAGCCTTTCCATGGACTTTAGTCTTTGCCGAGAAGGGAAGGAGGTCAAGTGGTCCATGTGGAAGCGCCGAATACACCACCTGAAATGGGCTGAACTCCCTGATCTCTGGTAGCGTGGTTGTGAGCGTAACCTCGCCTCGACTTGTGTTTGTTAGCCCGTTTCCCATCGACTCAGGCCCAAGTAACCTAAAAACTCCACTGCCCGGCGAATTACTAAAATATCCTTATTACTTCGAGCCCCACTTCCGCATGAACGCGCATGCCATCTCCACAATATGTCCCGCATCATTCTCCCCAGGCGGGATAGAATTCGAACCCGAATTGTCATCATCTGAAGAGTCTCCATAGAAGGGTAACAAATGTTTGATATTGAAGACATCCGCTGTTCGGATATGGCTAGGAGTCGAAGCTTTGTAGTATTGGAATTAATCTTCTCAATAATCTCGACATGCCCAATGCCTTGATCTTATTATACTCCCCAACAGAAAACGCCTCTTTAGATAACACATGTCCCACACAAAATCACCCACCTCGAACTCACTATGGCGGCTGTGTTGGTCAAGATGCCTCTTGTAACGTGTATTTGAGGAAGTCAGTTGTCAAAGATAGCCTCGTAGAATGTCTTGTAACCCCGTGACAAAAATCAGCAGTCTTTCCATGGAGTTTAGTCTTTGCTGAAGGGAAGGAGGTCAAGTGGTAAACGTGGAAGCGCCCGAATACACCACCTGAAAATGGGCTGAACTCTGCATCTCGCTGGTAGCGTGGTTGTGAGCGAACTCGCCTCGACTTGTGTTTGTTGGGCTCTGCTTCCCATCGCACTCAGGCCCAAGTAACCTAAAAACTCCACCGCCCGTGAATTACTAAAATACCCTTATTACTCGAGTCCCACTTCCGCATGAACGCCAAGCATGCCATCTCCTCAACATATCCCACATCATTCTCCCCAGCGGATAGAATTCGACCCCGAATTTTCATTATCCTCAAGAGTCTCCATAGAAGGGTAACAAATGTTTGATATTGAAGACATCCGGCGCTCGATATGGCTAGGGAGTCGAGCTTTCGTAGGGCATTGGAATTCATCTTCTCAATAATCTCGACAGGCCCAATTTTTTTAGTCTTTGCCGGGAAGGGAAGGAGGTCAAGTGGTCCACGTGGAAGCGCCCGAACACACCACCGGAATGGGTCGAACTCTGCATCTCGCTGGTAGCGTGGTTATGAGCGAACTCTGCCTGACTTGTGTTTGTTGGCCCGTTTCCCATCAGACTAGGCACAAGTAACCTAAAAACTCCACTCGCCCTGGCGAATTACTAAAAATACCCTTATTACTTCGAGTCCCACTTCCGCATGAACGCCAAGATGCCATCTCCTCAATACGTCCTGCATCATTCTCCCCAGGCGGGATAGAATTCGAACCCGAATTGTCATCATCTGAAGAGTCTCCATATAAGGGTAACAAATGTTTGATATTGAGGACATCCGCCGTTCAGATATGGCTAGGGAGTCGGGCTCGGTAGGCATTGAATTAATCTTGTCAATAATCTCGACAGTCCCAATGCCTTGAGCTTATTATACTCCCCAACAGTAAAACGCTCTTTAGATAACACAGCCCAATAAAGTCACCCACCTCAAACTCACTATGGCGGCTGTGTTGGTCACGATACCTCTTGTAACGGCATTTGAGGAAGTTAGGTTGTCAAAGACAGCTTTTAGAATGTCTTCCCGTGACAAAAATCAGCGAGCCCTTTCCATGGACTTTAGTCTTTGCCGGAAGGGAAGGAGGTCAAGTGGTAAACGTGGAAACGCCCGAATACACCACCCGAAATGGGCTCAACTCAGATCTCGCTGGAAGCGTGGGTTGTGAGCGAACTCCCTCGACTTGTGTTTGTTAGCCCGCTTCCCATCGACTAGGGCCCAAGTAACCTAAAACCCACCGCTCGGCGAATTACTAAAATATCCTCATTACTGAGCCCCACTCAGCATGAACGCGCATGCCATCTCCACAATACGCCCCGCATCATTATCCTCATGTGGATAGAATTCGAACGCGACTGTCATCATCTCAAGAGTCTCCATAGAAGGGTAACAAATGTTTGATATTGAAGACATCCGCCTGCTCGGATATGGCTAGGGAGTCGAAGCCGTAGGCATTGGAATTAATCTTCTCAATAATCTCGACAGCTCCAATTTTTTGCCTTGATCTTATTATACTCCCCAACGTAAAAACGCTTCTTTAGATAACACAGTCACACAAAGTCACCCACCTCGAACTCACTATGGCGGCGGTGTTTGTCGCGATGCCCTCTTGTAACGCGCATTTGAGGAAGTTAGGTTGTCAAAGACAGCCTTGTGAATGTCTTGTAACCCCCGTGACAAAAATCAGCAGACCTTTCCATGGACTTTAGCCTTTGCCGGAAGGGAAGGAGGTCAAGTGGTCCACGTGGAAGCGCACCGAATACACCACCGAAATGGGCTGGAATCCTCGCATCTCGCTGGTAGCGTGGTTGTGAGCAAACTCGCTCGACTTGTGGTAGTGAGCTGAACTCGCCTCGACGTGTGTTTGTTGGGCCTGCTTTCCCATCGACTCAGGCCCAAGCAACATAAAAACCCACTCGCCCGCAAATTACTAAAATACCCTTATTACTCGAGTCCCACTTCCGCATGAACGCAAGCATGCCATCTCCTCAATACGTCCCCGCATCATTCTCCCTCAAAGTGGATAGAATTCTACTCAATTTCTCATCATCCTAATAGCCTCCATAGAAGGGTAACAAATGTTTGATATTGAAGACATCCGCTGCTCTGATATGGCTAGGGAGTAGAAGCCGCAGTGCATTGAACTAATCTTCTCAATAATCTCGACAGGCCCAATTTTTTTTGCTTTGAGCTTATTATACTCCCAAACAGAAAAACGATCTTTAGATAATACAGCCCACACAAAGTCACCAACCTCGAACTCACTATGGCGGCGGTGTTGGTCAGCATGCCTCTTTTAACGTGCATTTGAGGAAGTTATGTTTTCAAAGATAGTCTTGTGAATGTCTTGTAACCCCGTGACAAAATCAGTAGCCTTTCCATGGACTTTAGTCTTTGCCGGGAAGGGAAGGAGGTCAAGTGGTCAATGTGGAAGCACCGAATACACCACCTGAAATGGGCTGAATCCCTCAGCATCTCACAGTAGTGCGTTGTGGGCGAACCGCCCGACTTGTGTTCGCTAGTCTGCTTCCCCATCGACTAAGCCAAAGTAGCCTAAAAACCCACCGCCTGTGAATTACTAAAAATACCCTTATTACTCGAGTCCCACTTCCGCATGAACGCGACATGCCATCTCCTCAATACGCCCCGCATCATTCTCCCCAGTGCGGATAGAATTCGACTCCTAATTTTCATCATCCAAGAGTATCCATAGAAGGGTAACAAATGTTTGATATTGAAGACATCCCGCCTTCGGATATGGCTAGGGAGTCGAGCCGGTAGGAATTGAACCAATCTTCTCAATAATCTCTTGCAGCTCCAATGGCTTTCAGCTTTATTATACTCCCCCAACGTAAAAACGCTCTTAGATAACATGTCCCCACACAAAGTCACCCACCTCGAACTCACTATGGCGCTGTTGGTCAAGATGCCTCTTGTAACGCGATTTGAGGAAGTTAGGTTGTCAAAGAGAGTCTTGTGAATATCTTGTAAACCCCGTGACAAAAACTCAAGCAGCCTTTCCATGGACTTTAGTCTTTGCCGTGAAGGGAAGGAGGTCAAGTGGTCCACGTGGAAGCGCCCAATGACACCACCGAAATGGGCTCAATCCTCGTGACTCTCATGGTAGCATGGTTATGAGCGAACTCCGCCTCGACTTGTGTTTGTTGGGTCTGCTTTCCATCAGACTAGGCCCAAGTAACCTAAAAACCCACCGCCCGAGCGAATTACTAAAATACCCTTATTACTTCGAGTCCCACTTCCGCATGAACGCGCATGCCATCTCCTCAATACGTCCCACATCATTCTCAACAGGTGGGGTAGAATTCGACCCTGAATTTTCATCATCTGAAGAGTCTCCATAGAAGGGTAACAAATGTTTGATATTGAAGACATCCGCCGTCCGATATGGCTAGGGAGGCGGCCGGTAGGCATTGAATTAATCTTCTCAATAATCTCGACAGTGCCCAATCTGCCTTTGAGCTTATTATACTCCCCCAATCGAAAACGCTATTTAGATAACACGTACCACACAAAGTCACCCACCGAACTCACTATGGCGGCAAGTGTTAGTCAAGATGCCTCTTGTAACGCATATTTGAGGAAGTTAGGTTGTCAAAGACATTTTGTGAATGTCTTGGAACCCCGTGACAAAAATCAAAGCACTTTTCCATGGACTTTTAGTCTTTGCCGGAAGGGAAGGAGGTCAATTGGTCCACGTGGAAGCGACCCGAACACATCACCTGAAAATGTGCCGAACTCGGACTCTGGTAGCGTGGTTGTGAGCTAACCTGCCTCGATTTGTGTTTGTTGGGCCCGCTTTCCATCGTAATAGTCCCTGAGTAACCGAAAACTCCACCCGCCTCGCGAATTACTAAAATACCTTTATTACTCGATTCCCACTTCCGCATGAACGCCAAGATGCCATCTCCCTCAATACTGCTCCGCGATCATTTTCCCTAGGGTCGGATAGAATTCGAATTCCTCGAATTGTCATCATCTCAAGAGTCTCCATAGAAGGGTAACAAATGTTTGATATTGAAGACATCCGCTGCTCGATATGGCTAGGGAGTCAAAGCTCAGAGGCATTGAATTAATCTTCTCAATAATCTCGACGTGCCCAATCGCCTTTGAGCTATTATACCGCCCAATGTAAAAATGCTCTTTAGATAACATGCACCACACAAAGTCACCCACCGAACTCACTATGGCGGCGTGTGTTGGTCAGCATGCCTCTTGTAACGTGCATTTGAGGAAGTTAGGTTGTCAAAGACAGCCTTGTGAATGTCTTGTAACCCCGTGACATGTTCAAAGAGCTCTTTCCATGGACTTTAGTCTTTGAAGGGAAGGGAAGGAGGTCAAGTGGTCCACGTGAAGCGTACCGAATACACCACCCAAATGTGTCAACCTCAGCATCTCTGCTGGTAGCGTGGTTGTGAGCGTAACTCGCTCGAAAGTTGTGTTTGTTGGCCCGCTTCCCATCGACTCAGGCCCAAGTAACCTAAAAACCCCTCCGCCCGCCAATTACTAAAATACCCTTATTACTTCGAGTCCCACTTCCGCATGAACGCGCATGACATCTCCTCAATACATCCCGCATCATTCTCCCAGGCGGGATAGAATTCGACCCTGAATTTTCATCATCTGAAGAGTCTCCATAGAAGATTAACAAATGTTTGATATTGAAGACATCCGCCGTTCGGATATGGCTAGGGAGTCGAAGCAGGTAGGCATTGGAATTAATCTTCTCAGTAATCTCGACAGGCCCAATGCCTTGAGCTATTATAAAACCCCAACACAAAATGTTTTTAGATAACACGACCCCACACATAGTCACCCACTCGAACTCACCATGGCGGCGGTGTTGGTCAAGATGCCTCTCTGTAACGCGCATTTGTGGAAGTTAGATTGTCAAAGACTGCTCTTGTGAATGCTCATGTAACCGTGACAAAATCAAAGCCCTTTTCCATGGACTTTAGTCTTTGCAGGGAATGGAATTAGGTCAAGTGGTCCACGTGGAAGCACCGAATACAACACCTGAAATGGGATGAATCTTGCACTCCTGTTTGTAGCATGGTTGTGGAGCTGAACTCGCTCGACTTGTGTTTGTTGGCCCGCTTTCCATCGACTAGGGGCCGAAGTAACCTCAAAAACCCACCGCCCGCGACTCATTAAAATACCTCTTTATTACATCGAGTCCCACTTCAAAGATGAACGCCGCATGCCATCTCCTCAATACGTCCCCGCATCATTCTCCTCAAAGGGATAGAATTCACCCCAATTTTCATCATCTCGAAGAGTCTCCATAGAAGGGGTAACAAATGTTTGATATTGAAGACATCCACTGCTCGGATATGGCTAGGCAGCTAGCTCTGTATGCATTGAATTAATCTTCTCAACAATCTCGACAGTGCTCCAATGCCTTGAGCTTATTATACTCCCCAACATAAAAACGCTTTCTTAGATAACACACACCTACACAAAAAGTCACCCACCCTCGAACTCACTATGGCGGCGTGTGTTGGTAAGCATGCCTTGTAACGCAGTATTTGTGGAAGTTAGGTTGTCAAAGACAGTCTGTGAATGTCTTGTAACCCCGTGACAAAATCAAGAGCCTTTTGATGGACTTTTAGTCTTGCCTGGAAGGAAGGAGGTCAAGTGGTCACACGGAAGCGCTCGACTACACCACCTTCCAATGGGCTGCAACTCAGACTCGCTGGTAGCGTGGTTGAGAGCGAACTCGCTCGACTTTCGTGTTTGCTGGTCCGCTTTCCCATCGCACTCAGGCCCAAGTAACCTAAAACTCCACTCGGGCAGCTAATTACTAAAATACCCTTATTACTCGAGTCCCACTTCCGCATGAACGCCGCATGCCATCTCCTCACGCCCCAAGATCATTCTCCCTAGGCGGACAGAATTCAACCTCAAATTTCTCAATTGATCCGTGGCATGGCCGTTGTAGGAGGTACAGCACCCGTCGGACCGGCCGACATATAGGCGATAGGCTTAGTGGTCCCACATGGCAGACCCATACGTCACCAGGCTACTGGTGAGTCTAGTCAGCGACAGACAAAGCACACAGAGTTAGACCCTGAGGGCGCACCTGCTCCTACCCCCGACGCTACATCTTTACCTGACTTCGACATGAGACTGAGGGGGATTGAGGGAGAGGTTCAGGCTGTGTGTCAGGAGCAGCGTGAGGTTCGTGGCCAGCTTCACCAGATCATTAAGGGGACAGCACCACTCGAGGCGCATCTTCACCATTTCCTCACCTCCTCACTCGTGGTTTATCCTCGCATTACTCGTGGTCACTTCTTCTACCGCCATGCCACCACCACCAGACCGCAGTTGTGATGAGTAACGGCTTGTTTGAGCATGGACACCTATCGCTTTACTTTTAGTTCGCTTTGTTTGTGTTTTTGTTGTATTTTGATAAGTTGGCATGGGTCTTGCCCTACCGACTTGTGTTGTCGAACTTTATTTTATTTTCATCTATGTGTTTTGTTGACTACTCCCTAGTTTCTCCCTTGTGCTCGTATTTGTAAATTTTTGTGGAATGATGATGTCCCCTTTTTGCCTTGCAGGGCATTGAGGGAATTTGGTGAGCTTCCCTAGTTCTCAATGGAGGTCGGACGAGACATGTATTGCTCACCACACCTTTTGTCAAGTCATACCTCACGGCGAGCACAAGTTGAACCTGGGAGTTCGTTTTCACCCTCAATTATTATTTGCATTGCTTCATCTTGCATGTTTTTCATGATTAGTGTACATTGAGGGCAATGTACAACACTAAGTGTGGGGATGGGTGTATTTCATGTATTAGGATCATTTCCTACATGCTAGTGTTACCTATGATGGCTTTGTTCATTCTTGTAAGATTCTTTTAGCTTGGACTAATGATTGATGTGAGTTACTTGTTTCTATGCTTTATTGAATCCTGTTTTACCTTTAGTATTGTCATGTGCACTGAATTTTTTGTCAATGCCCTGGCAATAGCCAATGTGACTACTCTCTAACTCTCTTGTATGAATAACACACTACTTTGAGTACTTGGCCTTAGAACACTAAGTTCTTTCCTTCAATGGACTCTTAAGAACTTCTAAGTCTTGTTGAGCTAATCCTAGTTTTGTGGCATGTAGTGTACTTTGAAGATGTAATCTAGCGTGAATGTAAAAAAAAAATGAGTCTATGTCAGTATTCCTCTACTATTGAAGCATGAATGCGTTTATGTGGACTGTAATCGAGTAGTTGGGTGGCTCTTGTGCGTAACCAGCATGTGCACCCTCCAGAAAGATTTCAAAATGATTTTCTTGCAGTCTACGTTAGTCGGACTCGAAAAAAAGAAAAAGAAATGAATGATGAAATGAAAATAAAACCTAGTGATCTTTTTGAGTACCTATCAAAGGTTTTGAGTAGACAGTGGACTTAGTTTCAAGGTATTGAATTAAAAGGATCTTATTTGGCCATTGAAGTAGCACTTAGTAGTTTAAGACATAGTATTCTTTGTATGTGGAGTGATTAGCATCTAGAGCTGTACTGGTTGAAGTCCTTAGTCTAGACCAGATCAGGGAAAATGAGATATAAGATTCACTTACACGACACAGACATATAAGGGCTGAGACAGGATATTTTTATTATGCTTATTGACTATAACTCAACATCTATGTATCATTGTCCATTGCTTTTGGAATCTTATATTTGCTGGATGCCAGAGGTAATGCATTTAGCCACTTTTTAGTCTCTTTGTTTTTCATGAGTTGTTTGCTTGGGGACAAGCAACGCTTAAGTGTGGGGATATTTGATAAGTGTCTAAATGCAGGTGTTTTCATATATATATATATATATATATATCATATTCACTTTGCATGTATTTTGTGAGGTTTGATGCCCGTTTTATGTTTAATCATCTACTATTTGCTTTGTAGGGCATAAGGAAGCCATGGAGAACAAGAAGATATCATTTGGGCGAAAAGAGAAGAAAACAGGAATTTCATACTACCCCCATACTACCTAGTATGAGGGTCGTATGCACTGTAGCAGCGGAATGATTCAAAGTGTCTGCCCAAATTTCAATACTACCCAGTATACGGGGCTGTATAGAGGCCGTATGCACCCCGTATGGAACGCGAATCTAGGGGTTTTGAGTACTATACGACCCCCATACGACCCCCATACGACCCGTATGACCCGGGGGGTATATATACTGACTTTTAGGGCAGAAAAGGGACTTTTTGGCTAGACTTTCTGCTGGCCATATTTTGGGGAGACACTTGAGAGGCTTGTGGAGACATTGGGAAGGAGAAGCAGGGCAAGGAAGCTAGAAGATCATCCAAGCCCAAGGTCCAAGACTCTCAAGGCAAGAAGGCAACTTCATTCAAGGGGAGATCTACCACGATTTGAAGGAAGGAGACCCGCGGCTAGAGGAAGCGTCATTGGGCACTCCTTTGGCGGGGAAAGCATCATTCGGCATATTCTTCACCTCCTCCTCCACCATTTCATCTAGGGATTGTCATTTATGCTTTTGTTTCATGTTTTGCTTGTTTGTATTGCTTGTTGTGGAATGATGACACACTAGACCCCGAAGGCCACCGGGTGTTGGTGAACCTTGGGGGTTTTATCATGTATGTTGGATGAGAACTTGTTAATTCCATGTTTGGGTAATTTTGAGATTTAATCCATTGTTTTCATGTTAAGTGCTACACTAAGGAGAAATCTGTAACTCTTTTATGAGTGATGCATGTAAATGTGACTTGCTCGCATGTATTAGATCATGAATGGATTAGAAGGGGATACTTGTATGATCACGCCGAGAAATCGGGTGTTTGGTAGCGCTCCATGTAGGTTTAATCCGAAGAAGAGTAGGTTTACTCCTAATTGAGATTTCCTCATACTTAATGCAATCGTAGGGATATGGATTTGGGAGAAATTCCTATCTATGTTCGTATGGGATTAGGGTTCAATCGCCAAGAAATTGGGGTTGTTCTAATCTTGGAATCTCATGGTCCATTTTACCCTTGCATCTTTAGATCATCATCCATGTTGCATTATAACCCCTCAAGGGGATCCACATCCATAGGCCTTTGCATTTCATTGATTCTCTTGCTTGCTCATTGCTTGTTCTCTCTAATTTGTTGGCAAATATCATTTTAGCTTTAATTACATTTAGTAGAGTAAAATCCATTGCTTGAGATCTTTGGCTAGATAATAGCTCAAGAAGAAGTAATAGGAGATCCTTAGCCCCGTGGAATACGATCCTCGTGTCTTCACACGAGGTATTACTTGGCGATCGCGTACACTTGCGGGGAAGCCAACACACCCCTGTGGATTTTTCACACAGCCGTGCAGAATTTCCATACGCTCGTGTGAATTTTTTCCGAATCTATACTTTCATCGACGTAACGCAAACGGGCACACGTTCACGTCGTGGATCGCTTTGCTTCTTCAATGATAGAAAAGTTGGTGGAGATCTTGTTCTATATGCATAAGTCGGAATGCTTGAGTATGACTGCCCTTGTGCCCCTCCAAATGGTTGTGCTAACTCAAATACGAGGAGGTCGTCACACACTCTAGCATCTCACACCCGACCTATGTCTTTGCGTTTGAACCTTAACAAGATTTCCTCAAAAATCGGTGCATTATGATCCACATTGGCTTCTTTCCTTCATAATCGGCCTCACAACCTTACCTGCATAAAAGTAACATAAAAACACACATATTAGTGTAAAAACCCGAGAAAGGTAATGCTTAACATAAGGAAAGAATGCTTCGCATTCATATCACACAAGCACTTATCAAACTCCCCCACACTTAAGCTTTTGCTTGTCCTTAAGGAAAAATTAAACATTCTGTGCATAGATGAAGGAAATATTAGAAGTTCTTGGCCTTAGGTTCACCAAAGTATACAAAGAGAGCATTCTACAAGTAAGGGAAATTTCAACACTAAACATGAGTTTCCAAAAGAGTTTAAAGAGTGAGTAGTGCAACAAATGTAAATCAAGGAAAAATTCCTAGAAATTCAAATAAAATTAGAGCATGAAGACATTCAATGTTGAAAATTCTTCTAAACTCAAGAATGCAATCAATGAAACTTAGGTGAACCGCCATTGGCTATGTGAGCATGTATATCAATCAAGAACAATAGAAAAGATGTGTGCACTATGAAACTCCTCCCCACACTTAAGTTGTACATTGTCCCCAATGTATACATGCAAGCTCACTCATAACGTATATCAATCAAGAATATATGTGGGAAAAGCAATCAAAACAATACTCCCCTGATTCCTAGTGTCGCGTTTGATGAAGCTAAATCCTTGGGAGTAGTGTTCCAACGGGTTTTGAAGCTCACACGGCCAAGTGCTGAAGCACCTTCGCCGTGCCCATGACAAAGTCTCAATTCCCAAAATGACAAGACCATCTGCTCGCATACACGAGAGGGTTCAGTGAAGCTCAATAAAAACACAACTCGAGTATATAAAAGATAAAGCAATGAATACAACTCAAGACAACAAAATGAAAATAACTCAGAAGAAGAGTCCTTTCTGAGTAAACAAGTCCAAAATAGAGTGCATAAAAGTAAAGAAATGGAAATAAAATCAAATGTCGGTGTCACGCTCTGAGTCCTCTGCTGCTGGTGGTGGTGAGGAAGTACATGGTAGGTCCACCAGTGCTGGTATAGGTGATGGGGAAGATGCTGGAGATGTCGAAGGGGCCTGAGGAGTCCTCGGTCGAGAGACAAATGATAAGGAGACGTTTCGCTCTAAGATCTGCTGTAATGCGTGGACATGATCTCGGCAATCTCTGCTCGGGCCTCAACGACCTCTATCTGTATCACTCCTAAAGCACTCTCGAGCCTCTCAAAGCGATCATGGGCTCGAGATGGTGAAAACATACGTACGGGGGACGCGTCCTCTGCCACTGGGGGTACCTCAGTCTCCATCGGTGCTGGCTAAGGCTCGGGAGCAGGTTGAATGGCCCGGCCTCATCACCCTCGTCCGTAGCTATCTCTGGAGTTAGTAGAACTAAGGCGTAAACCCCTGTCTGAACTCTCTGTACCATCCCTATCAATCTAAGTGTCTCCAAGCCCAAGGGAGCAGGTATAGTCACCTTCTCAGCCCCTCTAATCACGTCAAGTAATCCATACCAACGACTAATCTCGTGATATAGGGGCCTGAGGAAATCACTCCAAGTTTGGCATACTGCCTCTGGTGTCATATGTACTCTGCCAAGATATGCACTAAGTGTATTAGTATACGCCGCACCATCGAGTATAGATATAAAAGCTCCTGTCTACTAAGCACACCAGTACTGTCGCCTCGCCCGCTCACTGATCTACTCAGAATAGCGTGAGCATATCTATAGCTAGGGTGAGAAAGACAACTGGCCTTCGAAACCCTAGGCTCATACTACCCCTGCCCACATAATGCGGTGTATGGACACTGCGGAGTCAAACTCCCAGGATAATCTATGGGCAGCTGCTTATACTCCTCTGTTTCAGTATAAGCCGCATCATATAACTCCATCAAGATCGCAAACTGAGTCACACTCAAGCTATGATGCTGCCCGAGGGCTCTGAACTGAATAATACCAATGTTGCCGAAACTGGAGTATGAGCGATCGAACTCGAACGAGGCTAACACCTTGAGCGTCAGTGTGCGGATGGCCGGGTCTCTGATTGATAGTAAACGGTCCCAGCTGCCAACCGCAAGCATACCCTTGATCTCGTCTGCCATAGCCTAAGCTAACTAAATCTTCCTGAGTGTGCTATCGTCAGGGATTCTGGTCTAGCCAAATCTGAGGCTAGACAACCGCTCGAACCTCGCCTGATGCTCAGGAATGGTAAAACTCATACTCTCGAGTTTGGGAGATGGCTCACGCGGCAGCTTATCAGCTTGCTTCTTTGACCGAGGTGCCATAATGTGCAAAATTTGAAAGGAAATAGATCAAACATTTAATTAACAAATACTGCAGAAATCCACAAGGTCGTGCGGAATTTCGGCACGCCCGTGTGGATCCACGGGGCATGAAAAACGCACGGCCGCGCCTCAAAAATCCAAAAATACAACGTACAATTACTTCTAACTCCGTTCTAAACATGAATAATCATTCTAATTGAAGAAACGAAGCATTATTAACTAGATTCATCGAAGAAAATCATGAATTGATGAAGAAAATCAAGAATAGGTCTTACAGACTAGTTGAGATGAGAGAATTTAAATTCGGCCGGAAAACCTCGTAAAAATCCTACCAAATCGGTGCTAAGGGGTGAGGAAATGATGTGAGAGTTCTCTCAGATGAACGGAGGATATGAAGAAGAAGAGGAACGATATTCTTTAAAAAGACATCGCGCCTCTTGGCGTTAGGTACATCCGCACGGGCGTGTGGAAATTACCCACGCCCGTGCACCTCCATAAAAGAACCGCACAAGGGCAGTTGCACGCCGCTGTGCTCTCTCGGGAAAAACACCCACTGACTCTGAACGTTCTTGCACGGGCGTGCTGAAAATACCCACGCCCGTGCGCCTGACCCACAGGGGCAGCCGCACGCCCCTATGGCTTCTCTAGACATCCGAGAAAATTCCTAAGTGTTCCGCACGCCCGTATGGAAATGGCACATGGGCGTGGACATTAACAGGTCCGATTCACAGGGGCAAACGCACACCCCTGTGCCTTCTCGGGATGGAGATAGCTCCTCTGCAAAGATTTGCACGGCGTGTGGAAAGTATCCACGCCTGTGCGAAGTTCACAAGGTCACCCACAGGGGCGAGTTCACGCCCCTGTGCGCTCTCGGGATAATCTGCCAAACTTTGCAAGAAATCACACACCCGTGCGGAAATTATTCATGGGCGTGCGATATTCGTATGGTCGTTCACAGGGGCAGCCGCACGCTCCTGCGCCTTCTTTGGATGAGCTCGCAGTGCAAATCCACGGGCCTGCGGAAATACCACACGCCCGTGCGTTTTCTCTGGATGCCTTAGAAAAATTTGCAGGCTCTGCAGACATTTTCTGAACATGTCTACACACTCAGAGCCTACCCTATTATGCAAGTTTTACCAATGAAAAACATGAAATAAAGCTCAAATGACTCAACTTCGCCAAATCCACATGAAAACACACGATGAATCTACAAATCTTAAAATAAAATCACAGCACAAGCATCTAAAAATCAAGACACCAACACTCAACAATTTATTCATGCAAAATAATACATTATTCGACTAAGAAAAACAGGAAACACTTGGGTTGCCTGCCAAAAAGCGCTTGTTTAACGTCACTAAGCTTGACGTAACTTGTCTTACCTCACGGGGGCTCATAGATGAATGTTGCCCTCTTACCCATGACTTGGAAGCATGATGAGCACAATCTCTTGAAGGTAGAGGGTGTATTATCGGGCTTGGGACCATCTAGCGATGGTTCATCCAACTTCTTCGGTTCACGTACGTCTCCAACAGCCTTGAAGCGTTTCCGGTGGCGTCTCCTAGCCCTCTCCATTTTCCGAAGCACCTTCTTTAAGATCCCCGGGGTAGATGGTACTTCTCCCATCGAACCAAGCATCATTACTTCTTCATAATCCTCCTCTTGGTCGAACAAACCCTTGTACGGGTCCGGATTGAACATTTCCTACATGTATTCATCAACAATCTCATCAGTAGTGTATAGAAAATATAAAGTGTCATCAAAATCAAGAGAATGCCGTATGGTTTCAGCAAGGCGCTATGTGAGCTTGTCATCTCCAACTCTCAAAGTTAGCTCTCCGCCGTCCATGTCAATCAATGCCTTGGAAGTTCGCAAAAATGGCCTCCCAAGTATCAAGGGTACATCCGCATCCTCATCGATGTCTAGCACCACAAAGTCTACATGAAATATATACTTGTCCACCTTGACAAGTACATCTTCGATGATACCCCTCGGATGTCTCACCGTTCGGTCTGCAAATTGCAAAGTCATCCGAGTGGGCCTAGGCTCACCGAAGCCTAACTTTCGGAAGAAGGTGTATGGCATGACGTTGATGCTAGCCCCTGAATCAGCAAATGCCATTTCTTCACCCATATTGCCAATGCTACACGGAATGATAAAGCTTCCTGGGTCTTTCTTCTTGTGCGGCATGTTCCTTTGCAACACCGCCGAGCATGAAGCATCTAGAATCACCGAAGCACTCTCCTCCAACTTCCTCTTGTTGGTCAACAAGTCTTTCAAGAACTTCGCATACTTAGGCATTTGGGCCAATGTCTCAACAAAAGGAATATTGATGTGGAGTTGCTTGAACAAACTCAGGAACTTCTTGTACGGTTCATCCCCTTGGTCATTCTTCAATCTAGAGGGATAAGGGATTCTTGGCTTGAAAAGTGGGGGTGCCACCTCCTTCTCTTTGCTTGTTCCCTCTTCTACCTCTATAACCTCGGGTGCGTGTTCTTTTGGCATCTCACTCGGAAGCTTACCTTCAACCTCACGACCATTTCTCAAAGTGATCGCCTTCACCTGCTCTCTAAGGTTGGTCTCTATATTGCTCGGCAAGCTTCCATGTGGCCTTTCAGAGACAGACTTCGTAATTTACCCCACCTGATTTTCAAGGTTATGTAAAGAGGCAGTGTGATTGTGAAGTGTAGCCTCAACTGATTCAAACCTTGTATTTGCAGATTGCACAAATCTAGTCAAGGCATTCTCCAAATCATTCATTCGGGTTTCCAAACCTAAAACTCTGTTTTCCACATGCGGGGCTTGTTGTTGTGGTTGGAAACCCGGTGGCCCCATGGCCTTTGGTGGACCCTGATTGCTCCATGAGAAATTGGGATGATTCTTCCAACCCGGATTGTAGGTATTGCTATATGGGTTTCCTTGAGGTCTCATGTCATTACCTACAAAATCAACGTTCTCCACAGAAGATACATCACCAATAGAGATTGGGCAATCGGAGGGAGCATGTCCTCCACCACACCCGTTGCAATTCGTCACGGCCGCTACTCTATTTGAAGTTAGAAGATCTAACTTCTTACTCAAATTTTCCACTTGAGCCGCCAATGAAGTTACTGCATCTATCTCATGGAGACCGGCCACCTTTTTCTTCCTCCTAACATTCCATTGGTAGCTGTTTAACCCCATTTCTTCAATTAACTGACGGGCCTCATCGGGGGTCTTGATACCTAAGGTACCTCCCGCTGCCGCATCCAAGAGTTGCCTTGTACTCAAGTTCAGACCGTTGTAAAAGGTCTGAATAATCATCCACTCTGGAAATCGGTGTTGCGGGCACTTTCTTAGGAGATCCTTGAACCTTTCCCATATCTCAAATAGAGACTCCAATTCCAACTGAACAAAGGATGAGATCTCATTCCTAAGCTTCACGGATTTTCCGGGAGGGAAATAACGAGCAAGAAAAGCTTCTACCATCTCCTCCCATGTGGTAATTGGTGCTCTAGGTAATGAGTGTAGCCACTGCTTCGCTCTCCACTTTAGCGAAAATGGGAAGGCTCGCAACTTGATGGCATCATCCGTCACCCCGTTTATCTTCAGTATATCGCACACCTCAAGAAAACTCTCAATATGACTGTTTGGATCCTTATCGGTCAAACCATTGAACTATGCGGATTGCTGTAACATGTGGATGAATGCCGGCCTCAGCTCGAAGTTTTGAGCTGTAATCGGGGGATGCACAATACTCGATTGTGTCCCCAACATTGAAGGTCTGGCATAATCGGATAATGTCCGCTGTTGCTCATTCTGTTCTGCCATGTTTTCAGATTCTTCCACTTCCAAATCAGCTAGATTAGACTGTTCTTGCACAGGCTCTTTCCCTTTTCTTCTAAGTGTACGTTCAAGCTCGGGATCTCCTTCAATCAATATTGAGGGGTTCCCTCAGGTCATAACCTGGAGCTGCACCCAAAAAGAAAGAAAAAGAAATCAGAACGATGATAGAATAAGAAGATATGAAATAGAATGGACGGTAAAATAGCTAAGAAAACAAAGTGCAAAGTATCTCCAAACGCCTACTCCCCGGCAACGGCGCCAAAAACATGACAAGGTCCCCTTGCATATATCCCGTAAGTGCAAGGGTTTGTCGAAGTAATAATACCGGATGAGCGGGTATCGTATCCACAGGGAGTAGGGAATAAAAACACTTAATTCGCTTCTTAACTATGTGAAAGATAAATAGTGATATGTGCGACAATGATTCAATTCTCAAAATTAAAAATAACAAGTAAGAGAGCACAAGTAAAGGAGAAGGTAAGGCAATCGATAAAGATGGGGTATCGGATATTGCTCCACCTAGAACAATCATTTCAAGTGTAAGAACCGTCTATTATGCTTCCTAATCAATGCAAATGAGTCGTGGAAATCCTTAATTACATAGTCCCAAATCTAAGGTCAACTATGCCTAACTCTATACATGTCCCAGAGGAGAGATTGAATAACCTCTCAACCTCGCACTCGCATAGAATTGCAATAAGTTCTAGGGATTCCAAGTGATAAACCTCTTCCTAATTGTAGACCTAACCCTTTGGTCCAGGTGGAAGGTCCCTAACCATAATTAAGCCCTAGATACTAAGATCACTTCTGCGCTTCACTCCGTTGCACCCGCAACTAAGCCCCAGCGGAAGGTCATCTCTTAGACCATTCACTCTATTGTAGCTGCAAAGGACTCGAGGAACGGAGGTAGAATCTAACACATCAGAAGGGAAAGGGGACGCTCCTGTACCTCTCGACTCACCCTCTCAACCCTCTCCAACCTAGCTTTGTCTAACACTCGTGGTGTGTCATTCACTCACAAGGTTAACAACAAGAACTCTCAACCCTAGTGTCACTCTAGGGAAGTATTCACACAATCAAGCATTCAAAGTTGGAACTCACAATAAACATCAATTAATTGAAAGCATAATAAAGAGATTCAAAGAAATGAATACATCATAGGGTTCACAAATACCCAAGTACCCACTAGGGGTTTAGCTCTCCATGGAGCTAAGTACAATCAAAGAAATAGAATGTAAAAGCAATAAATCCATAGAAAACTCCCTCGATAGTCATGTCGATGGTCTTGTGGAAAGTCCTCTACTAGTCGTCCAAAGATCCCCTTGTCCGGTATAGGATACGTCTCGATGGAAGCTCCCCTACCAATCTTCTTCCAAAGATATGACAATGTCGGAGCCATAGAACCTCTCCAAAACCCTAGCCAATACCTCTCAAAACCCTAGCCGAAACCCTCTCTTAAGTTGGGGAAAAGATGGAGAAAAGAATACTGAAATAGGGGCTGAATCGGCTTTAAATAGGGCTGGAATCGGGGATCCACACACCCCTGTGGATGCCCATGTGGATTTTTCACACGGGCGCGCGGAATTTCCACACAGCCGTGTGGATTCTCTATTCTGCAGTTTTCTCTGCCGGTTGTGAACAGTGCTGCTACCATACTTTGCTACAGTGCTCTGCTGCAGTATCTGGCCTGAAATACTTCCCGAATCCATACTTTCATCAAGGTAACGCAAACGGGCACACGTTCACGTCGTGGATCGCTTTGCTTCTTCAATGATAGAAAAGTTGGTGGAGATCTTGTTCTATATGCATAAGTCGGAATGCTTGAGTATGACTGCCCTTGTGTCCCTCCAAATGGTTGTGCTAACTCAAATACGAGGAGGTTGGCACACACTCTAGCATCTCACACCCGACCTATGTCTTCGCGTTTGAACCTTAACAAGATTTCCTCCAAAATCGGTGCATTATGATCCACATTGGCTTCTTTCCTTCATAATCGGCCTCACAACCCTACTTGCATAAAAGTAACATAAAAACACACATATTAGTGTAAAAACCCCAGAAAGGTAATGCTTAACATAAGGAAAGAATGCTTCGCATTCATATCGCACAAGCACTTATCAATTACCGATAGTAATTCAAATATTATATATCTGACAAACAATGGATACTAGCATCAAATAGGAAAAGCTTATATCCATGCTACATCATTCAACACATATCTCTTAAACACCAAGACAATCGATGCTAAGTTCTTTTTTAGCAAAATAATAGAAGCATTATAAACATATGCTTGGAAATAGACAATAAAGTTAAGCAAAATAAAATTCTCATTCATTCAACTCAATTCTAAAAATTATCATCTGGTGTATTCCAAATACTAAAAGCGGTTTATACAACAAGATTTAGACATTGCCATAAAATGGGAAGTTCTCTGACGTAGCACTTAAGGCTAACTACAAATATATATATATAGGAAAATAAAAAGATCTAGATATCATTAACTTCGTCATAAGGTCAATAGTGACAAATGGTAGTCCATAAATAAGAAACATTAAGACGTTAAGGTATCTTAAATGAAAGAATGACACATCATAAATAGCATGTTTCAAATTTTTAAAAATGTAACTATCCTTGAACCGACCAATTTAAAAAAAGCATACAATAAAATAACTAAAGCAATGCAAGTCTCAAATATAGGAAATGTGATAATTGCTCCATAATGGGAAAAAAATACCTCGTAGATAGAAATGTACAAATAAAGATGATGTTCACATAAAAGTGCAATTGATAAGTGCAATAATGCACATATGTCACTATCTGAACCAGGCTCAGCAGACCCACTACTTCAACAAACGACTGCATACCCATGGGGTGAAACCCAATAAGCATGCAAGGCCTCAGAATTATAATAAAAATAGAAATATAACCTCAAAATTATAATTTTTAAACAAAAACTCAATATAAGATGTACAAATACAAAGAGGTTTTCTCAAACAAAAGTTCACATACTTATACAAACATAAAGATAACCCATTTAAAAGGGATCACAAGCTCTCATTACCTGCCAAACTATTCACTCCTCATCTGAAAAAATTTAACAACTAGATTATGAGCTTATAACCAAGTAAGTAACTCACTAAAAATATTGGGATATGTGCAATTTCAAGAATTCAAAAAACAGAAACAAATCATATCAGATAGTACAAATATTTATCCAAAATATAGTTCATAAAATAAAAGTGGTTCAACAAAATACAATTTAATAACAGACAAAAATATATGTCTCCAAATCACTATGGCCAATAATAAATATCAAATATCATTTGCTTACCCCCGGTCACCCTAGTTACAATATTAGAGCTCATTTATTTACCCTTGGTAACTCGAGTCAGAATATCAGAGGCCATTATTCTTCACAGGTATAGCAGTGAGAAACTATAGTTTCTTAACAGAGTCAGAGTTTATGTCGACACGGTCAGTGTTTGACCGCCACTGATAGGATTAGTGCCTAGTTAAATGGAGACTAAACATATCTCTATCAAAATAATTTTGTTATCCAAAAACAAAATATAATTTTAGAATTTCAAATAGAATTTCAGACGTGTTAGGATTTGTAGAACAAGATTTGTAGGATAATTTGTCATACAAACAAACAAACGAACGCATGATCCCATTTCTTTATAAAAAAATAATCCAGTTATTCAAAAAAGTAAATAATACACTTGTTAAATAAATAATTAATTAACAAATATTTCTATAATTTAATTAGTAAAAAAAATAAATGAATAAATAATTAAATCAACATAGCTAATAAGCTAATAATTTATTTAATAAATAATTTTAAATATAATTAATCTGATTACTAAATAAGTAAATACATAAATAAAAATTTTTAATTTCTGAGTAGGGCTGTAAACGAGCCGAGCTGAGTCGAGCCCAATATCAATAGGCTCGAGCTCAGCTAGAGTATAGTATTCGAAGGCTCGAGCTCGGCTCGAGCTCGTTCGAGCCATTTTTTTGTGCTCGAGCTCGACTCGCTGAAAAGCTCAAGTAGCTCGAGCTCGGCTTGTTTAAGCTCGATTAGCATGTATACGAAAGTATTTTTATAATTTATATATAAATAATTTAATATTTTATATATAAAAGTTCGTTTAGGCTCGCGAGCCTCATGAGCTGAGTACTTTTGGGCTCGAGCTCGGCTCGTCAACATAAACGAGCAGCTCGGGCTTGGCTCAGCTTGTGAAAAATTGAATCGAATTCGAGCATTGACCGAGCTGATCTTGAGTAGCTCACGAGTAGCTTGGCTCATTTACACCTCTATTCTGAGCATAATAAATAGAAATTGGCACTAAATTCAAAACCTAAAACATTCAAGTAGTATATGTACAGTTTTAAAACAAAATAAAAATAAGTAAATAATTGTCGACAACCCAAAATTTTGCATATACATATATACAAATTTATATGTGGCATTACTTACTTGATTAATGCCTAAAAATACTGCCAAATCTTACACCAAATCAACCCTTTTGGCATGCCCTATATTTGGGAAGAGATTCTATTAGTTTCAATAACAATATCTGATGATGCTACAAAGCTTAAGAGACTAATAAACAATAGTATTATAAAATGAGATTTTTATAAGGGTTCAAATCCAAAAACTTTAAGCTATTATTCTACACTCCCAAATATTGATTATTCCGAGGGTACAATAGCAATTACCCACTCTAAAGGCATATGAACAATTCCATCATGGCCATTAAGTACTAAAACTCTCATTATTTTATATATACTTTTGCAAATCACAAATTTCAAGATTCTAAGAAATCTAAACACCTAAGACTATGACATATATAAAATTCACATAATCTAGAATACCACTCAAATTACAATATTTAATTTAATCTCCAACTATTTCTTTAGACTTATAATTCAGATATACCCCTTTCAAACATGCATATCTCTCAACCTACAATTATAAAATTAGTAATATTTTATTGAAAAATTAGAAAACCTAATAAGGAACAAGTTTCCTACTTTTCACCTTACCTAATTAAATCTCCATGACCATCAAAAATACCAATCAATTCATATTCTGCACAAAAATTCCATCCAAGATTGTTATACTAATAGGGTTATATCTACCAAACCACACATGTATAAAATCTAAAACATCATTGGTACTTAGGTAACATCAGAGTATAAAACTTTCATATGTAATTCTATATCAAATTCAAAATTTAAAGTCATGAAAAAAGTCAATAACACTTCCAGTTTGCACAGAAGATTTATCCAAGGCTCCTAAATTAAAAGGCTATAACTTACAAAATAAACATGTCAAAAATATAAAATTTTGCAGTAAGCTATCTAAGATTATGATCTACAAATTATGTATTTTGATCTCCTCCAAATTTGGTCTCTAGATCTCCATAAATTAAAGAGGCATCTCTACTATGCTAACAAGAAATTTCTGAATCTTATCCTCAAATAAATCCAATTCTTAACATAAGAAGCGTGGATGGTTCACCAGGTTGATATCAATTAAAATAATCAGAACAAAAATAGAGACTAATGAATTTCTATAAGATATATTAACCTAACTATCAGAAAGAGAGTCAATACCAAGGTTCTCACCAAACCCTAACCCTAAATAATATCACTTCATAAACAATTAAGAGGGAGTAGAAAGAAAAGAAATTAGAACCTTACATCAAGCACTCACAGTTAAGCACCCACGGAGATGAGTTCCTCATCTTCATCATCAAAACCACGTTATAACGAGAGAGAGATGCGGTTCTAGATCTCACTTTTCTTAAATGGCGATACTTGGTCAAAGAGGGGGGAAGAGTGTGAGATCGAGGGAGGAGATGTGGCTAGGGTTTCGAAAAAAAAAATTAAAACATAAAATCAATGGCTAGGATTAAATATAACATCAACCTTAAGGATTAAAATGGGTAGGGCTCACAACATATGTTTCTATCAATTGTCATATTTTATTGGCATGCTATTTGTTGTTTTATTTAAAAAATAGTACATAATTTGTTATTATAATTAAAAGAAAAGGATGGAGCATTACGAGCACGAGTGAGTCAATTGAAGCAATTTCAGAGCAATTCGATGAAGAAGAAGCTCTCTCGGCATTAGGATAAGGAGAACAAACCAGCCAGGGCACCTTACAGCCCACTTGTAGTCATACTTACACTTGTAAGTGCTAGGAAAAAGATCTTGCAAGGAGAGTTATGCTCATAAGCTGGAGCATAAGAGCCAGACAAAAGAGCTTACATGAAAGCTTTACACTCATAAGTAGATCATAAGGGTCAGGTAGAGGAGTACACGGGTAGAGCTTATGCCCGTAAGGAAGGTCACAAGCACCAGACGAAAGAGCTTACAATCTAGAGTTTACACCTATAAGCTAGATCATAACATCTAGACATAAGACCTTATAGGTGAAGGTTACAATCGTAAGCTGCTTGTCAGGTTTTCATCTTTTCATCTCTAGGTCCATATGACCTTAGGGCCTATTTGGTTACAAAATAAAATAATATGGCATATTTTTATTATGTAGGAAGTGCAAGTGATAATTACAATAATTGTAGCATATTTTATTCTTACTTTGGTGTTTGGTTAAAAAAATAAAAAATTATTACAGAATGAGTGTTTGGTCACCGGCCGCTAGAGGCCAACCAAATGGTGGCCATATTGGTTGTATACTGGTGATCGGTGGACACAAGTCACCAGAGTCCGGTCTGACGGTGGCTAGACCACTGGTGGACTGGTGACCAGTCACCGGAGGCTAGTTGAATGGTGGCCACAATGGCACTCACTTTACAATGAGAAAATATTCCACTCTGAGTGGAATAATTTTTTATGCCATGATATCCATATTATGCCATAATTTTATGGTCCAAATTGAGTACCTAAACACCCCATATGGCATAATTCTCATAAAATGTTAAATTATGGCATATTGAACGGATTATGCCATAATTTTGGCCTACCCAAACAGTCCCTTATTCATATACCCGTCTGTCGCCTATAAGTGAAGGAGCATAAATTGATTTATTGTGGGTTTTGGAGGCGTCTTTTGGATGGGTAAGCAATGGGAAGTGGGGAAATTTTTTAGTAAGTTTTCTTCACTAATCGGAGTGGGTTTGAAAACCCCAAGGTTTTAGAGCTTCAAGGAAGCCATTGAGTAGCATTCTCAGAGAGTTTGTGGAAAGTTCGTGGTAGTTCATCATCAATCCAGGGGGAAGAAGATTGAGAGAGTGCTTAATAACTTTCACCATGCTTATCTTCTCTTCTAGATTGTATGGTTGTTCTCCATTAATGGAGGACTAAACTTCTTGGTGTTTGGGATCGATAACTTGGAAGTTACGCACATTATACTATTTGATCAGTATGTGCACTTACATCCCTATCAGTAATTTTATAGTCTACCTATGATATGTGAAAATATGAAATTAATTAATGTTTGAAATTCAAATGATGGCAAATGAACTACTAGACTTAATGTGTTAAAGAATGATTCAGAGTTAATTTGATGTGGTCTTTAGGTTCAGCTAGTATTATTTTAGTGTTTCTAAGTTTGTTGAATAAGAAATTTTAATTGTTTCCTGTACTACGTTAGTGGATATGGTGGTTGAGTAAATGCTTTTAGGTTGTTAATTTAGTGTTTAATTGTGATTGTAAGACTATAAACAGGCATGTTTATCTTAGTATTTTAAGACTATAATAAAAGATTATGAATGTTCATATTTGTTTTTTTTATTTCTTTATGTTGTTTTCTATTTCCTCCGCCAAATTTTGTATCAAATCTATGGTGCATTGAATAACTTTGGAAAGAAACCATGGCTAGCAATGGGAATGAAAAGAATTTTATATATCCACTTATTCTTGCATCTTTAATAGAGAAGCCTATGAATTCTAGAGCATCAGAATGAAGATTCTACTCAAATCTGAAGATTGTTTATATTTAGTGGAATATAGCTATATAGATCCTAATGTATAAAAGAAATTAAAGGACAACATAAAGATAGATTCCATGCTATTGGATATTATTCAATAGGTAGTCCTTGATTGTGCCTTCTCATGAATTACAATACTAAACACATCAAATTAAGCTTGATCAATAATGTAGAACAAGTTTCAAAGTGGTTTTAAAATCATCATGGTGAGATTACAAATGTTTTGATACAACTTTAAAACCTTGAACTTGAAAAGGAGAGAATCAATTCATGATGTTTTTTTTTGTTAAGAGCAATGGTAATATTTAGTCATATGTAGTCCAATAGAGAGAAGATTTTTTATCAAACAATTATTGCAAAAGTATTAAGAAGCTTACTCCAGAGTTTGAACATGGGTTGTGTTGTTCTTACTACTAGCGAGTAAGAAAACTCGAATTTGTGGCTGATAAGTGCTTGAGTAGACATATTTTTCTATATGTTTTACATGCATTGAGCATTATTTTTACCATGGTTTATGTCTCATATAGTGTATTTGGTGTTCTTTTGTGCAATTAGTTTGTGAATGCCTTGAAGGAAGAAAAAAAGCAAAGATAGGTTATAAAGACACATTTTGAGAGTTCTTGTGCAACCTAAAAATCAAAACACAAGAGGAGATCATGTGCATGGAGGTGTGTGCCAACTTCCAACAGGATTCAAGCCAATTTACTAGTTGGAAGGGCACAAAGGCAGTCCCATCTCCATGTCCCTACTCTATGTGAAGAATACAAGACCTTCCAAATGAGGATTCAACGAAGAAACGTCTTATGACCTACCACACGGACGTGTGCCTGATCACGTGGCCTCAAGAGAAGAAAATGTGAGTCGCATGTTATGGAGACTACTGTAGCAATATATTGTAGCAAAACACTATCCATGCACCCGTGTGAAAATTCCACGCAGTTGCGTGGGAATTTCTGCAGCCCATGCGAACACGTAAAATCTAACGCGGGCGTGTGGAGGCAAGTGACAGTCGTGGTTTGGGCCTATAAAGAGCCCTTTTGCCCTAAAGAGCCCTTTTGCCCTATTCTTTGGAGACTTTTTGCTAGCATTCAAAGGGCCAAGCGGCTAGGGTTTTAAGGGGTCTTTGGTGAATTTGGGGGGCATTTTTCACCAACTTTGATAGATCTTTCATCCGTCATAGCATCAAGAGGGCCTTTGGCAACCTTGCTTTGGAGAAGGATCCTTCAAGACGTTGAGCAACCCATCAAGGCCATCATCACGAATTTGAGGGGGTTTTTCTCTATGGTTTACATTGCTTTTTATTGCATTATCCTTTGCTTTGTAACTCACCCCATGGAGGGCTAAACACTTGTAGGTATTTGGGCATGTGAACCTTAGGATCTTATCTTTTATATTGATTTACTTTATGTTTCCTATTATTTCTGAGTTTATTTGAGTTTTAATCTTGTTTTCTCTTGCTTGCATGTCGTATTGATCCTTGTGGATTGATTGTTTATGCATGATTTGTTGCCTTGGTGAGAGAGAGGTCTCCATTAGGGTTAGAACTTTAAGATTGAAGAAGGTTGAGAAGGTGAGTCATGAAATAATGGAGTGCTTCCTTTCCCTTTCGATGAGTGCTTCCTATCTCCGTATTCCCTAAGTGTTATGCAACCATATTTGGTGTGAGGCATGAGATTGAGAGATTTCTCCGCTGGGACCTTATAGGGGGTTAGGGATCTTTCGCCTAGAAATAGGGTTAGGTCTACCTTTAGGAATCGGTTGCACTCCTAGGTATCCCTAGAGCTTATTGCGGTCATATGTGGTGTGAGGTGTTGAGATTGAGCGATTTCTCCACCGGGACCTCGTAGGGTACTAGCATCGATGGCCTGGAGGTAAGGACCGATTGTTCTTGGATTACCTCGACTCATCTAACTCGATTTAGGAACGTTTAGTAAGTCTTACACTTCATGTCCAGATCCTAGGGGAAGCATTACCTGGCTACCTCATCTTTATTGATTGAGATCTCCCATGTGTTCAATTTTCCCTTGCGTGCTTGCGATTTTCTTATTCTTGCAATTAAGTTCATTCATCACAATCTTGATTTCGACTAGATAACTATGGATTCGACTACTCACTCATCGGGTATTTTATTAGTTCGACACCCGTGCACTTGCAGTACACATGCAATTCAGTCGTGTCAGTGGCATTTGCAATATATGGGTATATAAACATCAAGGGTCCGAGTTTCTACTGCTGATCATTCTGAGCATGCCTTGGGGCTCCCCCACCTATGGAAATGTCAAGCCATCCTCCTCCTCCCAAACCTTCTAATAGAACTAAAAGAGGAAGTTCTTGGGCGAAGATTGTTAGCTCTCAGGTCCAGGATGCCCACTTGGACATCTCTCTCCTCTTCTCTCATGAGCATCTCCAAAAAATGAAGACCGTCATTCATAGCCAAACCACCATCGACTCAGACACATGGCCCTAAGCTAGGGATACTATGCATCCTCATTGTATGGCAAGTTCCTGGGCAAAGTTCTACCCCTTGATCAGGCCAAGCTTGCTCTTCAAGATGTTTGGAGAGATCTTTGAAACTTTACAATTTCAGACCTTCCAAATAGGTACTATTTCATACAATGCGAGACAAAGGAGCTCCAAAACCAATTGCTCTTTGTCTGATCCTGGACGATGGCTGATAATCCTTCAGTTAGCACCTTGGCATAAAGGATTTCAATTGGTTTTTGAGAAGCTTTCAACCATGACAATCTGGATCCAAATCTATCACCTCCCATCGAGCTGTGGAATGGAGAAACCCTTGAGATGGTGGCATCCTACTTCAACAAGGTCCTGAAGATTGATGATCACACCCTCTCCCAGTCACGTTCTAGATTTGTTTGAGTTTGTGTTGAGATCAATCTCCGTCTCCCACTCCAACAAGGGTCTGGGTCATATATGGTGAGAAAAACATTGATAAGTGCTTGAGTAGACATATTTCTCTATATATTTTACATGCATTGAGCATCACATTTACCATGGTTTATGTCTCATAAAGTGTATTTGGTGTTCCTTTGTGTAAATAGATTGTGAATGCCTTGAAGGAAGAAAAGGAAGCAAAGATAGGTTATGAAGACACATTTTGGGAGTTTTTGTCCAACATAAGGATCAAGACACAAGAGGAGCTCATGTAGATAGGGGTGTGTGCCAACTTCCAAGAGAATTCAAGCCAATTTGTGAGTTGGAAGTGCACAAAGACAGTCACACTCTCATGCCCCTATTTGTGTGAAGATTGCAAGAGCTTCCCAATAATGATTCGATGATAAAACATCTCATAACTTACCACGTGGACGTGTGCCTGACCATGCGACCCCGTGAAAATTCCACATGGTCACATTGTAATTTCTGCAGCTCACGCGGGCTCATGAAATCTTACATGGTCGCATGGAGGCACATGACAAACGTGGTTTATGACTATAAATAGTTTTTTTGCCCTATTCTTTGGGGACTTTTTGCTAGCGTTCGAAGGGCAAAGTGCCTAGGGTTGGAAGAGGAGGTCTTTGGCTAATTTGGGGGGGATTCTTCACCAACTTTGATAGATCTTTTCTCTGTCATGGCATTAAGGGAGCCTTCGGCAACCTAGCTTCAGAGAATATCCTTCAAGACATTAAGCGACCTATCAAAGCCATCATCACAAATTCAAGGGAGTTTTATTCCTTTGTTTTCATTGCTTTTCATTACATTATTCTTTGCTTTGTTATTGTCCCCATGGAGGGCTAAACCCTATTTGGTATTTGGGCATGTGAACCCTAGGATCATATCTTTGTATTGATTTACTTTATGTTTTCTATTACATCTAAGTTTATTCGAGTTTAAATCTTGTTTTCTCATTGCTTGCATGTCGTATTAATCCTTGTGATTGATTTGTATTGTATGATTTATTGCCTTAGTGAGGGAGAGGTTTCCATTAGGGAGAACTCCAAGATTAAAGAGGGTAGAGAGGGTGAGTCATGAGATAGTGGAGTGTCCCCTTTCTCCTCCAATGAGTGCTTCCTATCTCCATATTCCCTAGGCTTTATGCAACCATATTTGGTGTGAGGTGTGAGATTGAGAGATAGTGGAGTGTCCCCTTTCTCCTCCAATGAGTGCTTCCTATCTCCATATTCCCTAGGCTTTATGCAACCATATTTACTTCCTATCTAGAAGTAGGGTTGGATCTATCTTTAGGAATCAGTTGTACTCTTAGGTATCCCTAGAGTTTATTACTGTCATATGTGGTGTGAGGTGTTGAGATTGAGCGATTTCTCTACTAGGACCTCGTAGGGGACTATTATTGATGGCCTAGAGACAGTGACTGATTGTTCTTGGATTACCTCGACTCATTTAACTCAGTTTAGAAACATTTAGTAAATCTTGCGCTTCATGTTAGATCCTAGGGGGAGCATTACTCGGGTATCTCATCTTTATTGATTGAGACTTTCCTTATTTCACTTTCCCTTTTCTTGCTTGCAATATTTATATTCTTGTGATTGAGTTTATTTCATCACAATTTTGATTCCGACTAGATAATTGAGAAGTAGTTACTACTAATATTTTCGTTCTCTGTGGATTCAACTACCCGACTCACTGGGTAGTTTATTACTTTGACACCTGTGCACTTGTGGAACACGCATGCAAATTGGTGTGTCAAACATCCTGGCATTGGTCCAGTACAAAAAGCTCCATATCTTTTGTTTCAGATGTGGGCTCATTGGACATGGAGAAAGTAGTTGCCAAAAGACTAGCAATAAGAACCATGTACCTCTCCCACTGATGCCCTCTTCGGTTATTTCTAAGAAGCTAATGATGGTGGAGACAGCTATGCATCTTGGCAAGGGTTGAGGTAGCCAGGAAAACCTCCAGAACTATATAGACATGGATGACATCAATATTAATCCGAAACCAGATCCTTGCTTGTCCACTAACAACTCGTCTAAGAACAATTTTGGCCCCTGGATGGTAGTTCGCCCTCGGTGGAGGTGGAGGTGCTTTGGGTCGGTGGTCTTAGGGAGATGACTCGGGAGATCGCGACATGTGGCATGCATCAGGGCCTGATGATGGATGCTTAGCGAACAGTCTTACCATCTATGCAGCCCATGGGGGTTCCACGAGGTGTGGCAGGGGAGGTAGATCTCTAATCCCATTGATAGTAAAGGAAACACAATGATGGTTAAGTCCTGAGGCGCTGATATTTCTTGGAAACCTGGTGAAAACTCTTCTTGTGATCCTGTCCCATTTCTTCAACAGACCTCTATCATCAAAACTAGCAGTAATAATACTCAAGGAGGACCTTCTTTGAGTGCTTCTGACCCTAGAGCACCGTTGATTGAGACATCCTATCCAATCCTACTTTCATCTATCTCTAATTCTCTATCAGTTGAGAGGGAAGACCCGCTAACTTTTCATCTCCAACTGATGGGAAAAGTTAAAGATGCCCTCCGCCAAAACCTTAACCCAACGGAAAATGACTCGGACATGGAGACCGACTACTCTGGAAACTCAGAGGAAGACATGAAGCCTGAAAATGACATATCCCTTATCCAATACCAATGTGAGGCTAAGCGTGAAGCTCTTGCTCACAGGGACTCAACCAAGTCTAAGAGCAAGTCAAAAACGGGAAGGATTGTCATCTCGCTCTTGCCAATGTCAGCTGGGTGAATGGTTTTGTCTCCTATTTTAATCGTCATCTCGCTCGTACCAATTATGATCATGCCCCTCTTTTTTTAATTGCCAAAAATGAGGCTTTTATGCGTAAAAATGTCTTTTGTTTTGAAAACTTCTTATTTGATTATGAGGATTGTCACCATTGTGTTTCCAACGCTTGGATTGAACATAATTTTGTTTCCCGGCTTTTGTCTTTTTCTAACTGTGTTGCTCGTACTAGAGTAAATATTATTAAGTGGAAATCTGCATATTTTATAACCATTGATGGGGAAATTAATAACATAGAGCAGGAAATTTCTTTGACTGAGACCGCGGACCCCTAGACCTGTATCCGGCTCCGTGCTTTCTACAATTGGCACAATGCTCTCCTTCGTCAGAACTCAATCTTTTGGGCTCAAAGAGATTGAATGCAATGGGTGCTTAATAGTGACCAGAATACCTCCTCCTTTAATAATGTGGCTCATATCCGGAAGCACAAAAATAAGATCTCTTTTACCAATGACTTATCTCGTAATTCTTTTTCCACTCCATAATTTATCAGCGATTGCTTTTTGAATTTTTTCTCCTCCATCTGGAGTTCCTCCTCTAAAACTATCGATCAAATGCTATTTGCTCTTCCAGGATATCTTCTAACTTTAGACAGTGATGACATGGAGTCTCTTTTCAAACCAATGACTAAAGAGGAGGTTTATTGACACACCCCTTGTGAGTGTGTACCGTAGTGCATGGATTGTCAAAGTAATAAAGTACCCTGGTGAGTAGGTAGTCGTATCCACACAGAATAGTGATCAGAAACACAAGAATTGCTATTTAACTATGGTAAAGATGATTCAAAGTTGTGTGAACAGTATTGATGCAAATAGAAATAAAAAGAACAAGAAGGAGACGCAATAAAATGATAGGAGAGACAATCGATAGAAAATGGGGCACCCGGACATTGCTCACCCTAGGACTATTGCTTCAAGTGCAAGACTAATCATTATATCTCCTAACTGATGTTTAATAAGTCATGAAAATCCTTAAACACACGGTCCCAAACCTAAGGTCAACCATGACTAACCCTACACTATGCCACAGCTGAAAGGAATGCTCTCGATGCTTCACACTGTGTGGGGTTGCAAGAAGCTTTAGGGACTTCAAGTGATAACCCTATTCCCTAATCTAGATCTAACCTTTTGGTCCAGGTGAAAGCCCCCTAGTCACAATGAAGCCCCAATACTAAGGATTACTTTAACGCTTCACTCTATTGCTTGCACAACTAAGCCCAAGCGGAGTGTCTCTCTCAGCACCTCACTCTATTGTGACCGCAAAGAACTCTTTGAACACAAAGGTAGGATAAATCACATCGGAAGGGAAAAGGGGCATTCCTCTATCTCTCAACTCACCCTCTCGACCTTCTCTAATCTTGCATTGTCTAACCCCCATGGTGTGTCAATCATCCACAAGGATTACCAAGATAGATTCTCAACCCTAGTGTCACTCTAAGGGAAAATCAACTCAATAAGTATTCAAGATTGGAACTCAATTAAAAACATCAATTAAAGAAACATAATAAAAGGTCAATGACACAATATCATCCTAGGGTTTTTAAGTCCAAGCACCCACTAGAAATAGTTCATCCTATGATGTTAGCCAAGATCGATATCGAGAAAGCCTTTGACACAATTGAATGGACTGCTATCCTTGCCATCCTACGCAAAATGAGTTTCTTGCTGTTTGGATTTATTTGATCTAGAAGTGTCTCTCCTCTACCTCCTTTTCTCTGATTATTAATGGCTCTCACACACCTTGGTTCTCTTCCTCTAGAGGTTTCCACTAGGGTGATCTTATTTCCCAGCTTTTTTTCATTCTTGTCACCCGTAACCTCACAGCCATTCTGAACCATGCCCTTCACCTTAACATGATCCCTAGCTTTGATCTAAATCTTCTCAACAATTTCAATTACCTTATGTTTGCTGATGACCTCATCTTGATCACTAGTGCTTCTAGAAAATTTGCTATGAATTGCTTTCTTTGTTTGGAGATTTAAAGGGAAGTTACCAGCCAGAAGCTCAACCTTGGGAAGTCGGCAATCTTCCTCCCCTCCTGATGCAATAAAAGGCTTGGTACTTCGATTTACAAAATCCTTCATATTAATCTGGGTAAATTTCTTTTCCATTATCTTGGTGTTCCTATCTCTCCTAAAAAGCTTTGGTTTCCAATTGTCGATTCTTAGTTGAGAAGATCGATATTGCTTTTAACTCCTACTATCACTACACCGTATCCTTAGCTGGCAGAGTGGTGCCGATTAATAGCAGCATTCTATCTTCTCTCACCTATTTCCTCTCTGTTTATTCCATTCCTGATACTACTATTAAAGACATTTCCAAGCTGCTGAGGAAATTCCTTTAGGGTGCTGGTGGCAAGAACTATGGCTTCCATTCAATTGGATGGAGCATTGTTACACAAAGCAAAATTGAGGAAGCTTGGCATAAAAAATCTGTCCTCGACCAAGCATGCTCTTTTGTCAAAAAATCTTTTTACAGTTTTAAATAACTCCGACAAGCTTTGAGTTAAGATTTTCAATGTGAAGAATCCCAGGTGGAGATTTTTTGCCCCCTTTCGGCACAATTCATCCTTGTGGCTATGCAAAACCATCACCCATACAACGGAAAAGCTTGTGTTTAACTTCAAATTAAACATCTGTAACCCTAGCCTGACCAGTCTCTGGGATGACCCTTGGCTTCACGATATTCTGGTTGCTAAGAAACCCACCTCCTTCAATATGCATGATTCTTTGGACTCTCTTACCATTGAAGATTTCACTGGAAATGGACACTGGAACTTCTTTCACATTGAATTCTTTATGGGGTCGAATGTCAATTTGGATTGGCTGAACAAAGTCCTTCTTAATAATAGCTTGGACAACCATTGGATCTGGTGGCCCAAGCCCAATTGCCTCATGTCACCATTGCTTATGTCGTCTACGCCTTTCTCAATGATAGCCCTTCAAACGTTCTTCCTTGGATGGGCTGGAAAAAAATGGCAACTAGAAGTGTCTACTAGAGTGAAAAATTTTATTTAGAACCTTGCCCATGATAAAATCCCCACTTGCGATGTCTTCTATAACTTGAATTTTGGTTTACTAACCTTCTATTACTTTTGTCACTTAACTCCTAAATCCATGGCTCATATCTTCCGGAGTTCTCATCACTCCATTTCCCGCTGAAAGCCCATCTTGGCCTTTGTGGGTCTGTCAGAGGATTATCTTTCTACCTTATACACTAGCAACTGACTTGTCACTCCACTGCAGTTTACTTGTGATATTAATTTAGGGAAAGATGTGATTACGATCACTCATTGGTGAATTTGGAAAGCCCGTTGCAACATCATCTTTACTCAAACTGCGCCAAAAATGGACTTAATTGAAAAGAAATCTTGGAGCCTTGCCTCTGAGTATGCCAGGAAGCCCAAGCCACCTCGAAGGGAGTTGACACATCCCTTTCATGTGTGTACAACAAGTGCATGGATTGTCAAAGTAATAAAGTACCCTGGTGAGTGGGTAGTCGTATCCACAGGGAATAGTGATAAAAAACACAAGAATTGTTATTTAATTATGGTGAAGATGTTTCAAAGTGGTGTAAACAATATCAATGCAAATAGAAATAAAAAGAACAAGGAGACACAATAAAATGATAGGAGAGGCAATCGATAGAAAGTGGGGCACCCAGACATTGCTCACCCTACGACTATTGCTTCAAGTGCAAGATGGATCATTATATCTCCTTACTGATGTTTAATGAGTCGTGAAAAACCTTAAACACACGGTCCAAAACCTAAGGTCAACCGTGACTAATCCTACACTATGCCATAGTGGAAAAGAATGCTCTCGATGCCTCACACTGTGTGGGGTTGCAAGAAGCTCTAGGGACTCCAAGTGATAAACCCTATTCCCTAATGTAGATCTAACCCTTTGTTCAAGGTGAAAGACCCCTAGTCATAATTAAGTCCCAACACTAAGGATTACTGCAACGCTTCACTCTATTGCTTGCGCAACTAAGCCCCAACAGAGTTCCTCTCTTAGCATTTCACTCTATTGTAACCACAAAGAACTCTTGGAACGCAGAGGTAGGATATATCATATCAAAAGGGAAAGGAGACAATCCACTACCTCTCGACTTACCCTCTCGACCCTCTCCAATCTTGCTTTGTCTAACCCCCATGGTGTGCCACTCATCCACAAGGATTATCAAGATAGATTCTCAACCTTAGTGTCACTCTAAGGGAAAAACAACTCAACAAGCATTCAAGATTGGAACTCAATTAAAAACATCAATTAAAGAAATATAATAAAAAGGTCAATGAAACAATATCATCCTAGGGTTTACAAGTCCAAGCACTCACTAAGGGTTTAGCTCTCCATGGAGCAAGATACAATCAATAATGAAATCGAAAGTAAAAACATGCAATCCATAAGTAAAACCCCCTTGTAGTCCATATCGATGATCTTGTGGAGTAGCCTCATCTTCTCCAAAGGTTCCCTCGTCAAGCCTAGGGCACACCTCGCCGAATCGATGCCAACGAAAGCTCCACCAATAACTATCTTCCGAAGGAACACGGTCTTGAAGGCCATAGAACCACCCAAAAACTTGCCAAAGCCTCTCCAAACCCTATCTGCGAGAGCCTCCAAAGTTGGAGAAAAGATAGGAGAAATGTTGGAAAAGGATCCTTCAAAACGCCTCAAATCATGACTTAAATAGGGTTGGAATTGGGCCTCCACACGGGCATGTGGAATTTTGACACGCCAGTTTGAATCTCCAGGAAATATAAATTTTCAGTGCGATGTGAACAGTAACTACTATAGTGATTTGCTACAATACTTTGCTCCAATAGACTGCTACAGTACTTCACCAAAAAAATACTCCCAAATCCACACTTTTCATCGAGGCACATGAATGGGCACACATCCATGTGGTAGATCGCGTTGCATCTACAATAAAATCACATTTGACGAAGTTCTTGCTAGTGTTGCACAAGTCGGAACACATGAGCGTGACTGCCTTTGTGCCCCTCCAATTTGCATATTCACTCGAGCACAATGGAGGTTAACACACTCACATGTCATTGAGCACAACTTGTGTTTTCACGTTTGTTCACTGTAAGATTTCATCAATAAATTGCATCCACGATCTACTTTTGGTTTATTTCTTTCATACTTGTGTCCACAACCCTACATGCACAAAAGAACACAAATACACATGCATAAGCGATAAAACATGAGAAAAGCAATGCTCAATGTAAGAAAAGAATACTTTGTATTACTATTACACAAGCACTTATCAGGAGTACTTGCTCTCTAATCCTTTAGACTCAATTATCAGTTTTTTAGATGCTTTCTAGATTAATGGCACTAATGAAGCGGGTCTGGGTTTTGTGCTAATTTATAATCAAAGATGTTTTCTCCTTGCAAGTGCTGCTAACATTAGGTGTGAGTCTCCCCTCTATGCTGAGATTACTACTTTGATCATTGCCCTAGAAGTAAGGTATCGATCCTCATGAAAATAGAGTCTAATAGTACTAGTCCTTAATCCGAAAACAAGCCTACTCAAAGATGTGTGATGTGAAAGCAAATAATAAAAGGAAAACATAAATCAAAAGCCATTATAGCAAATACGATTAAACAAGCAAGGAAAATGGGGTGCTCAGGCATAGACTTCCTCTAGGGTTTTATAAGTCCAGAACAAAGGTTGTAAGTTTAGCAATCCTAATTGAACCGATAGAAATTGTAAAGCATACTATCCTCTTTCTCAAGGTGAATAGTAACTCATTTAGTATTGTGCTGCTAAAGATAGCCCCATGATTACAATACACTCTATGAAAACTTAACATGACTTAATCAGAATTCAAAGTGTAGACAATCCTTCTCTAGAACTAATCACCCCTAATAACATATAAAGTAAAAATGAGATCTCTCTCTAGATCTACTCCCTATAATTCCAAAGAGTACAGAATTACTTATCCATTCACTCAAAAGGATTATGGAAGGAGAATTCTCGACTCCAAAGTATCCTATTTCTAGACTTACTAACAAATCCTCTCCAATCAAGGCTTGCCTATGTTAAGTGGTTCTCTTGAATCATCACACAAACACATCAAACATAAAACTAGGACTTTTGCCTCAATAGCATTCAAGACAATAAAACACGCTATTGAATTTAAAAGTAAAGGATTGCAATTAGAAATCAATGTGAAGCATGAAAGATACACAACCAATGTCAATTAAATCTAACCCTAGAGTTCATCTATGCCCAAACACCCACAAAATTAGTTCTCCATCAGCGAGAACAATCATACAATTCACAATAACCAACAAGATTCATTGAAAACATTAAAACCCACTTTTCAATTACGCCTCTTGAGATTGCTCAAAAGCTTCTCCTTTGTCTTCCACGAATGCTACCAAGGTGCACTTTGATGGCTCTAGTCTTTTTCCTCCAAGGTGGATAAGCCCTCTCTCCTTGAAGATTAGCACTCTAAGATCTAGAGAAAAAACCCCCTTTTTTTCCCAAAGCTTGGCCATCAAAATGATCCAGTCAAAACCCTCAACAAAATCTTTTATATATGGTCACTTACAGGCTATTTACAGGCTTAAGAATGAGGCTGTAAGGAGCTGGAGATGATTGGTCACGTGCCCTGTGGGCTACCTTATAGTCGTAAGTCCTATCCGTAAGGTCTCATGTCTTGGTGTTATGGCCCAACTTATGACCGTAAGTACCGAGCAATAATCTTCTTTGGATTGCGCTTGTGACCGCCCTTACAGTCGTATGTTGCTCCTTGTAAGCTTCTTAGGATAGCCTTTATGGTTTGACTTACTTGCATAAGTCTTGCCTGCAAGATCCTTTATTAATCCTTATGCTCCCCCTTACGGGGATAAGTATGCCCCTAAAGTTCTCTTCCTGAGGCTTACTACCGCAAACATAGTCGTAAGGTACCCGTAAGTGGTTATCTCTAGCATGTTCTTAAGTTGTTGATGTAGGGAGAGCTCCGTCTTCCTCGTTTTAGCTCTTAATTGCTTTTTTTAGCTCTCTCTCTCTCTCTCTCTCTCTCTCTCTCTCTCTCTCTCTCTCTCATTGTTAAGCACTGGCTGATACTTGAAAATATAAATTTTACGATGTTTACCACCATCTTCCAAAAGGATACTCTAATACATACTGAATAAGTGTACAAAATGATATTAAATAACATATAAATGTACACTTATCAAAATTTCATTCATAGTTTTGTACACATTTGACACCATGCACAATTGCCATATTTGAAAGACATGAAAAGGGATTAGTTGCAAAGTATTTTTCACATAACTTAGCTTGATTAAAGACATGAGCAACTATAGTCTATTGATGAGTGTACAATTGTTCATTATTTAATATCATTTGGTACACTTATTAGGCATGTATTAGAGTTATATTTTGGAATACGATGTTAAACATGGTGTATTTTGCATTCCTAGGCTTTGGGCAATACCTAGAGATGAGAGAGAGCTAAAAGAAACATTCAAGAGTAAACATGATGAAGATGGAACTCTCTCGGCATCAATCAATGAAGGACAACCTAAAAAGATTTACTTACAGGTACCTTATGGCCATGCTTATGACCGTAAGCCTTTTCCAGAGAACCTTGAGGACATGCTTATCCTTGTAAGGAGGAGCATAAATACATTCAGAGGAACTTAAGGGGACTTTCGGCCATAATTTGGACCATAAGGATCATCCAGAGAAGCTTATGAGTATAGAATATGCCCGTAAGGGTTGTCGTAAGGGGCATGCAAAGAATTTTACAATCCAGTGCTTACGCCCATAAGATAGACCATAACACTATACAAAATACCTTAAAGCCATAACTTATGGTCGTAAGTGTTCTCATAAGGCTTGCGACCCATCATTCTAAGCTTCTTACAACCACATCCTTGTGCTGGTAAGCAGCCTGTAAGTGACACAGTATAAAAATTTTTGATGAGGGTTTCTAGGGCTTCTTTTGTTCTATTCGAAAGTGAGGCTAAGGGGAAAAAATGAGTTGAATCTTTAGGGCTTTGGAGGTGATTCTAGAAGGATATTCAACCCATATATCTTGGAGAACAGGGATTGTAGCCGTCAAGATTACCTTGGAGGCGTCCATGGAAGGTGCTTGGGGTGTTCTTCGGCAATCATCTCTTGTCACAATTAAGAAGGGGGTTTTCATGTCTTCTTTGATTCTCATTGTGTCTTGTTGTTTGGATGCTTACCCTCCATTAATGGAGGGTTAATTTCATAGATGTTCAGACATAGTTGAACCTTAGGGTTTTATTCTATTATGACATTGGTTGTGGATCTTGTTGATTTAATTGTTTCTTAGGTGCAATCCATATTATTTGAATCCAATTGCATGTTTTGTATGGCTTGATTGCTAAAGAGACGAAAATCCTAGTTCTCAGGTATGATGTGATTTGTGATGTAGAAATACCCATATAGCATAGACATGCCATGATTAGAGGGATTGTGAGTAACCTAGTAATGGGGTACTCTGGAGCCAAGAGTTCTCCTCCCTCAATCCTCACGGGTGGATTAACAAGTGATTTCCATGCTCTTTACAATCATCAGGAATAGATTTTAGGAGAAATCACATTTTTATTCTATATGGGATTAGGGATAATCTCTTCCCAAGAAGGATTGCCTATTTCATAAATTCTTATTAATCCACATTGAGATTTCATAGAGTGCAATGTCATTGTGGGGTGTCTGTATTAATACTATAATGAATCAGCTATTAATCACCCTTGCAAGTGGGGTTTAATATATTTTAAGATTTCTCTCGATTCAAATAAAATTGCACACTTATACAACCTTTGTCCTGGACTTAACAAACCCTAGAGGAATACTATACCGGGGTATCCCTTCTCTCCTTGGTTTCTCGACTTCTTTTATTCCTTTGTTCTTATTTTCTTCGCTTTTGTTTCTTAGGTTGCTTGCACACATTACTACTTTTGTTTAGGCTAATTTTCAATATTAGTATTAGCACTAGTACTCTTGATCTTCACTGCAATACCCCTACCTTTATACACACTATTACTACTTGATCGGCGAGTACACTTGCATTTGTGTCCCTATCATTTGTTCACTTTTTTTCTATATTAACATTGTAATATACTAGTTTTATAAATATTAATTAAGGATGAATATATTTCTATCTTAATTATCCTATCCTTCATTAATATTTTATGAGGAACATCAAAGGTTGATGGCTCCTGTATTTAATCTCATCCACGTCTACTATTAATGAGTGTACAACATGCATGTATTTTATATCACTTTGTACACTCATTCGGCATGTATTAGAATCATATTCTGGAATTCGATGCTAAATCTATTGTGTTTTGTATTATCAGGCTTAGGGCATCATTTCAAGATGAGAGAGCTAAAAGAAGCATTTCAGACCTCAAACGATGAAGTTGGAGCTCTCTCGGCATCATTTGAATAAGGACAAGGCAAGCTGGGTGGCTTACGGGCAGCTTACGGCCAACCTTATGGCCGTAAGTTAATTCCATAGGACCTTGCGAGCATGCTTATGCCTGTGAGAGGGATTCAAAGCCAATTCAGAGGACCTTAAGATAAGGCTTATGCCCATAAAGATGCTCATAAGGATCATCCAGAGTAGCTTACGACTAAAGCTTACGCCTGTAAGAGCGGTCACAAGAAGCAAAACAAGTGAAGCTTACGGTCCATTGCTTACGACCATATGTTGGATCATAATATAAATAAAAGACCTTACGGACATAACTTATAGCTGTAAGTGTTCCTCTAAGGCTCATGACCATTTCTCCAACTCCCTTACGACCACGTCCTTATGTCCATAACTAGCTAATAAGCAGTCGAGTATAAATAGAACTTATGAGGATTTTTAAGGCATTCAATTCTTTTCTTTTGGGGTGTTTCTTCTAGGCAGAGTTAGGGAAGATAAGAGATGAGTCTCCAGCATTTAAAGGATGATTTCAAGGGGGATCAGATCAACATTGAAAGTGATTGAAGATCATAGCCATCAACTTCATGACTTCTCCAGTGATCCTTCATCAGCACGATTAAGAAGGGGGTTTTTGACACACCCCTTGAGAGTGTGTACTATAAGTGCATGGGTTGTCGAAGTAATAAATTACCCTAGTGAGTGGGTAGTCATATCCACAGAGAATAGTACTCAGAAGCACAAGTATTGCTATTTAGCTATAATGAAGATGATTTAAGAGTGGTGTGAACAATATCAATGCAAATAGACATAAAGTAAAGAAGAAAGAGACGCAATAGAATAATAGGAGAGGCAATCGATGGAAAGTGGGGCACCCGGACATTGTTCACTCTAGGACTATTGTTTCAAGTGCAAGACCAACCATTATGTCTCCTAACTGATGTCTAATGAGTTGTGGAAATCCTAAGACATACTGTCCCAAACCTAAGGTCAACCGTGATTAACCCTCACACTAAGCCCGGGCGGAAAGGGATACTCTCGATGCCTCACACTGTGTGGGGTTGCGTGAAGATTTGGGAACTCCAAGTGTTCCGTAATATAGATCTAACCCTTTGGTCCAGGCGAAAGATCCCTAGTCAAAATTAAGACCCAACACTAAGGGTTACTTCAGCACTTCACTCTGTTGCTCACGCAACTAAGCCCCAGTGTAGTTTGTCCCTTAGCACTTCACTCTATTGTGACTGTAAAGAACTCTTGGAACGCGGAGGTAGGATAAATCACATCGGAAGGGAAAGGGAACGTTCCGCTACTTCTCGAATCACCCTCTTGACCCTCTCTAACCTAGCTTTGTCTAACCCTCATGGTGTGTCACGCATCCACAAGGATTACCTAGATAGATTCTCAACCCTAGTGTCACTCTAAGGGAAAATCAATTCAACAAGCATTCAAGGTTGGAACTCAATTAAAAACATCAATTAAAGAAACATAATGAAAGATCAATGAAACAAAATCATCTTACGGTTTACAAGTCCAAGCACCCACTAGGAGTTTAGCTCTCCATGGAGCAAGATACAATCAATGATGAAATCAAATGCAAAAGCATGCAATCCATAAGTAAACCCCCTCGTAGTCCGTATCGATGGTCTTGTGGAGTATCGATGGTCTTGCTACAGTGATTTGCTACAGTAACTACTGCAGTACTTCACCAATATACTCCCGAATCCACACTTTTCATCGAGACCATATGAATGGACACACATCCATGCGGTAGATCACGTTGCTTCTTCAATGAAATCTCATTGACAAAGATCTTGCTAGTATTGCACAAGTCGAAACACATGAGTATAGCTACCTTTGTGCCCCTCCAATTTATATATTTTCTTGAGCATAATGGAGTTTGGTACACACCCAAATGTCTTTCGGCACAACTTGTGTCTTCATGTTTGTTCAATCCAAGAACTTCATCAAAAATTGCATTCATGATCTATTTTTGGTTCCTTTCTTCCACACTTGTCTCCACAACCCTTCATGCACAAAAAAACACAAATACACATGCATAAACGATAAAATCTGAGAAAAGTAATGCTCAATGTTAGAAAAGAATACTTCATATTACTAATACACAGGCATTTATCAAAATCCCCCAAACTTTTGCTTATTCTTAAGCAAAAATAGAACATTAAAGCATATAAGAAAGAAAATTGGAAGTGCTACAAGGAAAGCATTCTACAAGTAAGAAAAATTTCAACACAAAATAAGAAAAATCAATGCTCTAGCTAAAAACTTGAATTAAAAAGGACAACAACCCGATATTGTGTAAGTGTGTGTAAACTCACTCAAGTCAACCCAACGTATACTCCTCAAAGCTCTAAGTGTGAGGGACTTATTTATTTGAAAAAAAGGAAAGAAAAGGTAGTAGCTTCACACATCCTCTAAGATAACCCTTTCCCAAGCGGCCGCTAAGGTTGGTTTCACACTTTCGAGGTGGTAGCTCTTTCTACCGGGGTGATAGCTTTCACTCATCCTATGAGATAGATCTTTCTCTCATTAGGGCATAACTAGTATCTGATTTATGAGATTAGCTGCATACTTCATAGGTGGCAGCTCTTTCCACCCCCAATGCATAAACAAAACTTTTTTTGTATTCCCAATTTTTTTCAAAGAAATTAAAACAAGAACAAACTAAAACAGTCCTTTAAAGGTCAAACTTAAGTTTCAACAAGGTTTAATGAGTGAGTAGTGCAACAAGTGTCAATCGGGCAAAAGTTCCTAAAAAAACAAATTCAAGTAAAAACTAGAGCATGAGAACATTCAATGTTAAAAATTCTCTTAAACTTAAGAATATAACTATTGCAACAAAGATGAACTGCCATTGGCTACATGAGCATGCACAATGAAGCATAAATATAAAACATGTGTAATGTGAACTCCCCCCTCCCCACCCACACGCACTTAAGATTTACATTGCCCTCAATGTACACATGCAAGCACAATAAAATATAAAGCAATCAAAACATGTGTGGAGATGGGTAATTGAAACAATAGTCACCTGAACTCTTAATGGTACATTTGATGGAGCTATATTCATTGAGAATTGAGTTCCAATGGGTTGTGGAGTAGACACGGCATGTGAATAGCCACATGACCGTGCCTATGACTTTTTCTCAAATTCCAGGCTCACATGACCATCTACACGTACACAAGGGGGGTCAGTGAAGCTCAACAAAAGCAAAATAACTCGAGTCTATAAAGATATAGAAATGAATTATAACTCGAAACAACTAAAAATAAAAGATAAACTCAGAAGGAAGATCCTTTCTGAGTAATACAAGTCCAAAATAAGATATAGAAATAAAATACGGAACATAAAAACAAGTAAAGTAAAGACCCCTCAAGCGTCGGTGTCAACTGCTGGTGCATCTGCTATTGCTGCTAGTAAAGATGATGCTAGTGTTGTAAATTAAATGAAGATTGTATTAAGGAAAAAGAAAGAGAAACTTACCGACAAAATGAGAATGAAAGACTTCGAATGCGGCTGAAAAATTACTCAAATCTCTGTAAATAGATAGAGAAGGGTCAGGAAGATGAAGAGAAACGTTCTCTGAGTGTTTGGGAATTATAGAATAAAGGGGGGCGAGTAGGTTTTTAAAGGAAAATTGTGACTCTTAGCGTTCTGTGCATCCACACAGGGGTGTGAAAATTCCCCATGCCCGTGTGACTCCCACACGGTCAATCACAGGGGCACCCACACACCGTTGTATGTTCTCTGCTCTCCCAAGAAATTGACTAAGTATTCCACACGCCACTGTGGAAATTTCACACGACCATGTGGATGCTCACAAGGGCACTCACACGCCCCTATGTGCTCTCATGATGGAGAAGTAGTCTCTGCAGAGTTTCACACGGGCATGTGAAAATTACCCACGCCCGTGTGTTATTCACAGGGTCATCCATAAGGGTATTCACACCCCCCTATGTCTTCTCGGGATGGAGTCTGAGAACTTTGCAGAGATCCACATGCCCGTGTGGAAATTACCCACAGGCACGTGACTGTCACAAGGTCGCTCACAGGGGCGTTCACAAGCCCATGTATCATCTCAGGATGAGCTTTGAACAGAAACACATTCCCGTGTGAAAATTCCACACGGCCGTGTGTCTTCACTGGATGACTTAGAAAATTTCTACAACACTCATGCACATACAAAGACTGCATATACAGGGAAAAACTGACCAGAGAAATATGAAAACATGCTCAAATGACCTAAAAACTTTGCTAATCACAATTAAACCCACAAAAGCACCAATGATCCATGAGAAAAGCACAGCAATAGCATATAAAAATCAAGACACCAACACTCAAGCTCTTATTCATGCAAAACTAAACTAAGACCTAGAAAAACAATAAATGCTTGGGTTATCTCCCAAGAAGCGCTTGTTTAACGTCATTAAGATAGACGTACCTCTTTACATACCTTATGGAGGCTTGAAAAGAGTGTGCTCCTCCAAGCTAGAAATTGCATAGCTACTTCCCTTAAACCAAAAATTTACTTGCTTTGGTGGAATGTTGTGGATGAAGAAATTGACAATCAACCATGGAGTTATGTTTACACCACACGGGTGACCACATTTTTTGGACAAGAATACCATTGAGCAAGATATCATTTTGTGATGAGAAACCTAATTCTAAGGGCAAGAATGATCATGGACACTTTATTTTATTGTTTAGACTTTATTTTCTAGTTTTTGTGTTCTCTTTGTGTTTTGTTCTAGTTTTTGCATCATTACTCCACATCTCTCCTTTGTAAATTTTTGTAGATTGATGATGTCCCTTTTTTTTGCCCCACAGGGAATTAAGGGAGTTTGGTGAGTTTTCCTAGTTTGGAATGGAGGTCCGACCCGACTTGTATTGCTCACTACACCTTTTGTTGGGCCACACCTCGCCATGAGAGCAAGAGTAACTGGGGAAGTTCATTTTCACCCTCCTCTATTATTTTCATTGCTTATTCTACCATGTTTTTCATGATTAATGTACATTGAGGGCAATGTACAACACTAAGTATGGGGATGGATGTATTACATGTCTTAGGACCATTATTTACATGCTAGTGTTACCTATGATGGCTTTGTTCATTCTTGTAAGATTCTTTTAGCTTGGATTAATGATTGATGTGAGTTACTTGTTTTTATGCTTTATTGAATCATGTTTCACCTCTAGTATTGTCTTGTGTACCGGTTTTTGTTGATGCCCTTGGAATAGCCAACATGACTACTTTAACTCTCTTGTATGCTTAACACACTAGTTTGAGTACTTGGCCTTAGAACACTAAGTCCTATCCTTCAATGAATTCTTAATAATTTCTAAGTCTTGTTGAGCTAATCCTAGTTTTGTGGCATGTGGAGTACTCTGAAGATGTGATCTAGGGTGAATGTGTAAAAAGAAAAAAAGAAAAAAATGAGTCTATGTCAGTATTCCTCTACTACTGAAGCATAAATGCGTCTATGTAGACTGTAATCGAGTAGTTGGGTGACTCTTGTGCCCAACCAGCATGTGTATCCTCCAGAAAGATTTCAAAATGATTTTGGTGCAGTTTACATTAGTCGGACTTGAAAAAAAAATTGAATGATGAAATGAAAATAAAAACCCTAGTGATCTTTTTTATTACCTACCAGAGTTTTTGAGAAGAAAGAGGATTCAGTTTCAAGCTAAAGAATTAGAAGGATCTTATTTGGCCATTGAAGTAGCACTTAGTAGTTTAAGACTTAGAATTCTTTGTATGTGGAGTGATTAGTAACAACGCCCCTTGCATGTGACCCGCAAGTGCACAGGTTTATCGAAGTAATAAATCCCAGGTGAGTGGGTATCGTATCCATAAGGATTAGGGAATAAAAATACTAAGATTGCTATCTAACTAAGCGAAGATGGAATAATGATTTTGTTGATAAAATATAATGAAAGCAAGAATAAAAGAAACAAGAAAGAGAGAAGCACGAATAGATAAAAGGTAAGACAATCAATAGAAGTGGGATACTCGGATATTATTCCACCTAGGACAATTGCTTCAAGTGCAAAATCAACTATAATATCTCCTAATTGACGCTTAATAAGTCATGGAAATCCTTAAACACACGGTCTCAAACCTAAGGTCAACCGTGACTAACTCTACACTATGTCCCGGCGGAGAAATCGATCAATTTCAACAACTCATACTGTGTAGAGTTGCAAGACACTCTAGGGATTCCAAGCGATAAACCCTATTCTAATGTATAGATCTAACCCTTTGGTCCAAGTGAAAGCCCCTAGTCACAATTAAGCCCTAGGTGCTAAAGTCACTTCAACGCTTCACTCCGCTGCCTGTGCAACTAAGCCCCAGCGGAAGTTATCCCTTAGCCCATTCACTCTATTATGACCCTCATGGTGTGTCACTCACTCACAAAGGTTACCAATGTAGACTCTCAACCCTAGTGTCACTCTAAGGGAGAAATTATGCAACAAGTATTCAAGATTGAAACTCAATTAAAGACATCAATTAAGGAAAACATAATAGAAGATTAATGAAACAAATACATCCTAGGGTTCACAAATCCAAGTACCCACTAGGGGTTTAGCTCTCCATGAAGCTAATTACAATCAACAATGAAATCGAATGTAAAAACAAGTAATGCATAGAAAACCCCCCTCGGTATTCGTATCAATGGTTTTGTGGAGTAACCTCGTCTTCTCCAAAGGTTCCCTTGTCCGACTTAGGGCACACCTCATCGGATCAATGCTGACAAAAGCTCCCCCAATAATCTCTTCCAAGCATAGCACGGTGTTGAAGCCATAGAATCTCTCCAAAAACCTTGCCAAAACCCCTCTAAACCCTAGCCACAAGCCTCTCAAAAGTTGGAGAAAAGATGGAAAAGAAGTTGCTGAAATCGGGGCCGAATCGCGGCTTTTAAAGGGTTGGAATCGGGCATCCACACGGGCTTGTGGATGTTCCACACACCCTATGGAATTTCAACACGGGCGTGGGGAATTTCCACACGGGCGTGTGGATTCTCTGAAAATCTAATTTTCGGCCAACTGTGAATAGTAACCTGCTACATTGATTGCTGTTGTAACCTGCTACCCTACAAGCTAAAAATACTCCCAAAACCACACTTTTCATCGGGGTAACATAAACGGGCACATGTTTATGGCGTAGATCACGTCGCTTCTACAATCAAAGGCCTCATTGGTGAAGATCTTGTTATCAATACACAAGTCGGGATACGCAAATGTGACTATCTTCGTGCCCCTCCAACTCATTGTAATGGCTTGAATACATGGAGGTTGGCACACATTCACGTATCTTAGAGCCCCACTTGTGTCTTCGCATTTGTTGCTTCCAAGATTCAACCAAATAGTGCGATCACGATCTACTTTTGGATTCTTTTCTTAATACTTAGCATCACGACCCTACATGCGCAAAAGAACACAAATAGATATGTATTAGCACTTAAACCTGATAAAAGTAATGCTCATCGTAAGAAAAGAATACTTCGCATTCTTAACACACAAGCACTTATCAATTAGCATCTAGAGTTGTACTGATTGAAGTCCTTAGGCTAGACCAGATCAGGGCAAATGAGATAAAAGATTCACTTACACGGCACAGACATATAAGGGGTGAGACAAGGTAATTTTATTATGCTTATCGACTGTAACTCAACATCTATTTATCATTGACCATTGCTTTTGGATTCTTATACTTGCTTAAGGTAATGCATTTAGCCACTTATTAGTCTTTTTGTGTTTTTCATGAGTTGTTTGCTTAGGGATAAGCAACGCTTAAGTGTGGGGATATTTGATAAGTGTTTAAATGTAGGTATTTTATTATATGTATTTTATACACTTTGCATGTATTTTATTGAGGATTGATACCACACATTTTATGCTTAATAATGTATTATTTACTTTGTAGGGTACAAGAAAGCCATGGATAACACGAGGACACCATTTGGGCGAAAATAAGAAGAAAACAGTCCAAAAAGTACTATATAGAAGTTACTGTAGTAGAGTTGCTGTAGCGAAGTTACTGTCGCAACCAATGTAGTACGTGATTGTTTGAAGCAGCCTATCCAGAACTTCATGGGGCCCCCATATAGCCCATATGGAGGCCGTATGCACCTGGTATGCACCCCCGTATGAAGCAAAGACTGAGGTTTTGAGTGGTATACGGCCCGACCCCCGTACGGCCCATATGCTTCAGAGGTTATAAATACAGATTTCTAGGGCAGAAGTGGGTGACTTTTCCTTGGCCATTTGGGCCGCCGCCACCACACTTTATTGAGGCCTTCCGGCCATCTTTCGGCAATGATCTTTGTGGGAAACGAGCACACATCATCACCAAGAGGGAGAGGAGCAAAGGAGAAGGAGTTGGAGTGAAGATTTAAGCCACCATTGCATCACCATTCGAAGCTTCATCCATTCAAGGGGATCATGACTTAGAGGGGGTTTTCATTACTTCTTTTATGTTTTTTTCTTCCTTGTATGTTGTATAAGTATCCCTCATCATGAGGGATTAACTTATTGTGGTGTTTGGATTTGGATAAACCCTAGGGTTTATTCTTGTGTAAGAACTTGGGATGTTATTCTTCATTTAATTTGATGGTTGTTTGAGATTTAATCTTTCATGCCTTGATGCTTAGAATTACATGTATGGAGATATCCGTGATTCTATTATGAGTTGTATGCGTAGATGTGACCTACTCACGCATACTACATCTAGGAAAGATTGAAAGGGGATACTTGTGCCTACACACCGAGGGATCGGGTGTTGGTAGCCGTCCATTGCTAGGTTTAAGCCGAAGAAGAGTAGGTTCACTCCTATTAGATAACTCCTAGAACTTAATGCGATCATAGGTGTGTTGATCCAGAAGAGATTCCGATTGACATTCGTATGGGATAAGGGGTTAGTCGCCGAGAGATTGGGGCTAATCTACTCACGAGGTCTCTAGGTCTCAACTATCATCAATGCATCTTTAAGCCATCCTAGTTTGGGCCTTAACAATAACCCTAGGTGGACTCCTTGTCCAAACATTTCCTTCTCATGCTTGATACTCCCTTGTTTGTTTACAGCCGTGTGCTAGTTACCCGGCCATAGGATTTGCTTAGCTTAGTTTATTTTATTTCATTTGTTCTTCTTACTAAGAATTGTAGGCTAGATAATAGATGAGGAGTGAGTAATAATACTTCCTTGACCCAGTGGAATATGACCCCTGTGTCACTCACAGGGTATTACTTGGTAATCTCGTACACTTGCGGGGAATCAATCACCCACCTAGCATAGGCAAGCCATTATTAAAGGGGAATTATGAATACGTCTAGAGAAAGGATACTTTGGAGTCAAGAGTTCTCCTCCCACAATCTTTCTGAGTGACTTGGCAAGTAATTCCATCCTCTTTGCAATCATAAGGAGTAGTTCTAGAAAGAGATCTCATTTTTACTTTGTATGGAATTGGGGGTAATTACTCCGAGAGGAGAATTGTCTATATTTTAAAATCTTGTAAATTCTTGTTAAGAGTTCATACAGTACAACGCGATTATAGAGTTGTCTGTATCTGCACCATATCGAATTAGTTACTATTCATCTTGAGAAAGGGGGTAGTATACATTAGGAATTCTCTCAGATCAATTAGAAATGCTACACTTATACAACCATCGTCCTTGACTTATAAATACTAAAGGGAATCTATAGCCGAGGACCCCATTCCCATGCTTGTTCAGCCATATTTTCTTCAATGCCTTTGACTTTTTGTTTTCCTTTTAGTTTGTTTTCACATCACGCTACTTTGACTAGGCTAGTTTTCAAATTAAGGATTACCACTAGTAGACTCTACCCACCTAAGCCCGAAGGCCCATCCCAGAATTGGGAGGGCTTCGACAAAAATATAAAGCCCAATGACTAGGCTTTGGACAAAAAAAAAAGATCCAATTTTAAAAGCGGGTCAAGTTTGGTTTTATTGTTAAAAATCTAGACCAAGCTCGGCCCGAATTCTAAAATATATTTATTAATTAGTTTTGTATATACTTATATATATATATATATATATATATATATATATATATATATATATATATATATATATATATATAATGGTTTGAATTGCCATTGATGATTTATTAGTTTTGTATATATTTATATAATATATTTTTATTGTTGATTGCCATTGATTATAATGGTTTAAATTTTAATTTTTGTGATTGAATAAAGACGTGCATTTGGTATTTTAATTTTAATGTGGTTTTTAAAATAATATTTGGTCATGTTCATAGATTAATTTTATTGTTAATTTGTTTATAACTTATTTATTATTTAATGAAAAACCTATATGGGCGGGCTTAGGCAGGTATTGGTTAAAAGTCATCAAACTAGAACAGATTTTGGCAAAAGTTAAGACCCGTGTTATTGGGATAGGCTAGGCTTGGGCATACTTAAATTCTAGTAATTATAGACTTAGCCCACCCCGACCCATTGACACGTGACACACCAATTTGCGTGCGTGTACTGCAAGTGCATGGGTGTCGAAATAATAAAATACCCAGTGAGTTGGGTAGTCGAATCCACAGGAAATGAAAGTATTAGTAGTAACTACTATTAAGTTATCTAGTCAGAATCAAGAATTGTGATGAAATGAACTCAATTGCAATAATACGAATAAGCAAGTAAAGGGAAAGTAGAAAATAAGGGAGATCTCAATCAATAAAGATGAGGTACCCGGGCAATGCCCCCCTAGGATCTAATATGAAGAGCAAGACTTACTAAATGTTTCTAAACCGAGTTAGATGAGTCGAGATAATCCAAGAACAATCAGTTTACTGCCTCCAGTCCACCGATACTAGTCCCCTACACAGTCCCTGTCGAGAAATCGCTCTATCTCAACACCTCACATCACATATAACCGCAATAAACTCTAGGGATACCTAGGAGTACAATCGATTCCTAAAGATAGATCTAACCCTACTTCTAGGTGAAAGATCCCTAACCCCCTACAGGGTCCCGGGGGAGAAATCTCTAAATCTCATACCTCATACCAAATATGGTTGCAAAACGCTTAGGGAATACAGAGATAGGAAGCACTCATCGGAGGGGAAAGAGGACACCCCACTATAACGCTTAGTGTTTTGTTACAATACTTTGCTACAGTCTCTTCATAAACGTGGCTCACACACTCTTCTCTTGAGGCCACATGGTCAGGCACACGTCCACATGGTAAGTTATAAGACTTTTCATCATCGAATCATCATTGGGGGTCTCTTGCATTCTTCACACAAGTAGGGACATGGGGGTGTGACTGCCTTTGTGCCCTTCTAACTCACAAATTAGCTTGAAATCTCTTGGAAGTTGGCACACACCTCCATGTACATGAGCTCCTCTTGTGTCTTGATCCTTATGTTACACAATAACTCCCAAAATGTGTCTTCATAACCTATCTTTGCTTCTTTCTTCCTTCAAAGCATTCACAACCTAATTGCACAAAAGAACACCAAATGCACTATATGAGACATAAACCATGGTAAAAATGATGCTCAATGTATATAAAACATATAAAAAATATGTTTACTCAAGCACTTATCAACAGGTCTAGTCCCTATCAACAGACTTTTGAAAAACCATCAGCAATAGAAAGAGAAGCAACAAAATTACACGACAAAAGAGATTTTTGGTGGTAGGTTGGTGCCTTGGTTTCATTAGATTTTATGGTCAACTAGCACATAATTTAAGCTTCTTGTCAATGAATTAGAGGGGAATGTGAAAAAATTTATTAATAAGGACTATAGAAAAATCCATCATTCTGGTTATAGTTTGCTATAAAATTTTCCCATTATATTGCAGGATTTTTCCCATTATGTCATCTCAATATTTTTCTACTAAATATCTAGCTGAAGGGGTTGATACAAAAGGTTCTTTGTATCTATTATCTACAATATACTCCTGTATAGATGTTGTAATTTGAACTACTTTGTTAAATTAATGTGTCTTGAATATAATATGCAGTGGATTAAACATATAACAAACAAACCCTACAATGTTCAGAACAATACGAATGTATTCAAGATAATATGCAATGGATTGACACTGCCGAAACTGTGTAATGTGACTATATAATAATCAAAACATGGTGATTCAATTTGTTTATACAAACCTATATACAAAGGATGTATAATAAGTAGCGGATTGACATTGCCAAATCTGTAAATAAAAGATGAACAAACCTAGTGATTTATGCATCCCACATTGATGGAAACTATAATAGTAGGTTGTGTCTTTGAAACAAATTATAAACAAATTAATAATCAACATTAAAATAGAAAATTTCTTCACGAGGAGAATATTTACAAAAGTGTACAAAATTCTCTCCAAAGCCAATCTCTTGCAAGGTAGCTCTTAAATAATAACCACAAAAGATGTACAACATTTACAAAAAAATTTTTGTAGGTGTAACTTTGTCCAAATATTGAATTAGTATAATAATAAACTCACAAAAACAACAACAATAACAACTTGTGTCCTTACCAGTCTCCTACAATGTAGCTCTTCAATCCTCAAGAATTACTTTGTACCATCACAACACTTATTAACTCCTCCCATATACATTAGCAGACCCACTAGAACCTAGATTGAGCAAGTGGAACTATGTTTTTTTTTCCCTTCTTCTATTTTTTTGCAATACTTTCTTTATGTTCCTATCTTTAACTTCTTTTTCTTTCTCCTTTGCAGATTCCTTGACTGTAAATGTAACATTGCCTTTCTACTTCTTTCGGTTCCATCTTTAACCAGGAGGAACATCAAAGACCAATGGCTCCTTTCAGGGATTTAGGGATTTTAGTCTCACCATTGGTTAGGGTTGGCAATACTTTGTTCGGACCCGCTTGCCGGTTTTGTTCGGCCTGGAATAAAACAGGTATAGGCAGAAGTTGTGCTAGTACAGGCAGAGTCTGAACATAGTCTAGCTGTCCGGATTTCAATCCAGGCTGGATCTGGGCCAAAAAAATCGACAATCAGGCCTTTATATTTTAAATTTTTTATATACACAATATGAAGCCAAAGGCTCCAAGCCCAAATCTTTTTTTTATTACAAGATTAAAATTAATATAACTATATAAAATACAATGATAATATTTGAAAGTCCAAATTATATATATAATATAAAAATAAAAATAAAAAAAAGCATCGAGTTTGATGCATCACATGCACTGCTTGAGTGCCTGCCATGATTACCATCACACATGCCTTGCCATTTCTTCTTTCTTGTTCACCTTGAGGATGCTCCTGGAAAGGAGTTTTCTTCTCAACTAAGGGTGTTGCAAAAGAATCTCAAGGCTTCATCTTCATCTCCATCTCCATCTCCAGCTTTGATATTCTAGGTATATCTTTCTCTTTATTTATTTATATTTCTATTTTTTTTAGTATGATTATCTCCATATTTGTGTCTCTTAATTTCTCTCTTTTTTCACCCTATCCCCCTCTTTCACTCTCTCTTTGTCTTAATCCAACTACTTATATGAAAACTAATATAAATATCTCAATTGTCGTGTTATGATCTAGGTGGCCATAAGAAAATGAAGGACTTTGATGATGGCATTGATGGTATGTTGAAGGTGGACCTTATTGCTCAAACTTCAAATCAAGCTTTAAATGAAATTGAGATTGATTAACTTTGAAAATTGCATATTTGGAGTTTTACATGTGATTTTGTATCGTTAAGACATGGATTATTGATATTATTTTTAGCATACTAATGAATTTTGTATTATCAAGACATGAATTTCTATGTAATACTTATTAAAACTTGCACTATTGTATGATATATGACATTGCTTTTTACATTTGAAATTGATTATATTATTCTTGTGTACTTTTAGTTTTTGAATGAATGTTAAATGTATATTTTACATGGCTCAAATATAATTTAGACATTCAGGCAATCTGGATTTGAAAGAAACCGAGCATGGACAAATATAATTTGGCCGGATTTAAAACCGGGCCGGTTCCGGGCATCTAATTTAACTACCAATAGAAGTAGTTGTTCGAATACGGTTTTGTCCAGACCCGGATTTTTGCCACCCCTACCAATAGTTGCTTTTAGGGATCTCTCTCTCTCTCTCTCTCTCTCCCTCTCTCTCTCTCTCTCTCTCTCTCGAGTGGCGAAGATGGAGATTAAAAGGTGATTGATGTCACAAAGTTGGCTAACATGGCAAGTTAATGGGGTGAGATGGCCTTATGGGTAACATGTCACGTTCAACTAGGCATGTGGCATGCGAAATCATCTTTCATCGATGTGGCAGATTTGGCATCCATATCAGTGATGTCTCCCCGGAATCGCTCATGTAACCTCCCATTAATTAAAAAGATATAAATTAAAGTTTAACACCTAAAGTGAAATTTGGTTGTAGTTTAGAACCTATTAAAATTTTTACCCATTGTTCTACTTATGTGATTGTGATTGTTAGATGTGGTTGGTAAATATATATGAATTAGGTAAAGAATAAAATTATTATTGTATATTCATTTACTTCAATTTTTTTCCCCCCAATTCTCAAATTAAATTTTGGGTGCAATGCTTTAGGTCAGTCTGGTGTCCATATTCCATATTTGTCACCTTTGTAATGTCACTTTGGTGTTAATTTTCAATTACTCATTTTATTTCCTCCTCATCACTAACCACCTTTTTCAAATACACTTCCACTAATTTGATCAATCCTCTATACTTTGAATTTATAAAATTCCGTTTGCTCTAAATCAACTAGTGGGCGTGACAAGGTGAATTAATTACAACTTTTTTATTTAATGACTAGTTTCAATTGATTCTTTTTATTATGTAAATCTCTTTTGGTGATATATATATATATATATATATAATTTGATAAATCACCTCACACAAAATGAAATTTTTGATGCAGTTATTTGCTTCAATTCCAAGGTCTTCATCAGAATCAATAAAAGAATAATTTAAACAATGTAGTAATAAGCTCATTCAACACACACAAGCAAATCAGCTAAACAAGTCCAAAACATGGGACTTAGTACAAAGCTAAGATCCTATCATAAAAATATTACAAAAAATTTCCATTGAAAAACTATCTCAAATACATGCTAGACTTTTCTAAGTGATGACTTGTAAACCATACAACTCAGCCTCATTTTGGAAACAAGAAAATCGAAAAAGTTGTTGTAGTTAACTTTGGTGGCACAACATGCTTTCAACGACCATTACTCAACACATGTATAATTGACAGTTTTATCAAACACTCTAAACATTGGATGAGTTCATGGAATTTTCACCGAATTGTACATATAAATAAAACTATTTATTATGTCACAAATACTGTTTTTTGTCTCAACAGTTTTCAAAGTAAAAGTTTTGTAGTTAATATGCATTCCACTAACAATATTTTTGTTCATAATTTAAAATTCAAACTCATGTAAATATTATTAGTTGATACATTGCGTTTGAGAAGTTATTTAACCATACTTATTTACAAAAACAAATAAATATCACAAAAACCAGAATTATAAGCAACCCAATAATCTATCTGAAATCAAAACTTGTTTTTTACTAATCAGTTAGTTTAAAATCTAATCCAAACACACTCTTTTTAGTGTCATCACTGAAATCCCAGCCAATTATCAGACATATCTGACTTGATGGACAGAGCCAAATGGGGCTTATCTTTATCATTTAGACAGATGCAAAAGTTTCAAGTACTATAATAATGTGCAACTATTTTGTAATTTATAAAGTAAAGAAAATCAAGTAACCGCCCAAAAATACATCCTAAGCATCTGTGAACACCAATGGCATCAAACACAGACCACTGGGCAGACACACAGATGCAGCTGCAGGCACACAAAATACTGAAGCACTAGTTTGTATTCATTCTCAAGACACATCTGCATTCTGCAGTGTAATGACACAATTGATCTGAGAAGAATCAAAAAGGAATACAGAGAGTTAATTATCAGAGAACCCCATGTCCACTAATGGGAGCCTGCAACAAGCAAATCAGAGTAAAAATGGAGTACCATTGTACCTCTAAAATCCTCAGACAACAAACTTAAAGATTCACTATAGGCATCAGCCTTCACTTGCACCATAATCCTGCATGATATTTTTGTCCAATGAAAGAGTCCATAACAATAGTTAAAGAGAATGGACAATAGCAAGGAACAAGCATACTCATAAATTGTATTCCCTCTTTCAGTTGCCAGAGTTGTCTGTTTGTCAAAGCTCTTGAAGAAATTGTTGACCTGATTAGTTGCATCAATAGCAGAGGTGTCAGGGGATGAAATAACACAAGCCATAGAAATAAATATAGAAAAAATGGCTTATGTTGGGCATACCAAAACATTAAGGCTCACGGATAATTATGTTCTAAGTCTGATAATTGTCAATGAGGAAAATTTGATTTGTAGAGGAATTATAGGGAAAATGCAAGAAGTAGGGAAAAAAATTGCAACCAACTAGAAATATAGAATTGAATAGTGTTGATTTAGACAGTAAGGTAACATGATTGAATAGAAAAATGTAGCAGTTGGCATAAAACTCAGGCAAGTTTCTCAGGAATGAACTTAGTCAGGCAAGCTGCATAGAAACATAAGCAGTTATTGCAATTTCCTTCTTTAAATTTAGAACTATAAGCATATAGAATAATACACAGGGCTTCAACCTAGATCTACACCTTTGAGGAGATGGGTGACTGCAGCAGGCTTATTACCTTCTGATGCTTTCATGTAAAACATGTGACCATGATGCAATAACCTTTGAATAATGTTGAAAGACCACAATATCAGCAGCTGCATAGAGATCAAATTTCTCAGAGTAAAATTCTTGCCTCAGGTTTCCAATCAAGAGTTTTACAAACAACTAGTGACCATATTCATATTAATTATCAACTCTTAATGAATAAAGTTATTTGTTTCAAAAGATTCATGTACGATGTACCTGCAACAAGAAAATCTCTATGATCACCCCTATCACATAGAAAACATAGAATTAGAAAACAAGAAAAGTTTATACTTATACCTGAATAAACCCACAACTTATCCAAGAGACGAGCAAAGGCAGTTTTCACTCACAAGATAAAGTTTCAGACTTTGTGAAAACACCAAGGTTTTGATTAGAATTAAATTTATAAATCAAAGATGAAAGATCGAATAAGCACCGTCAAAAGTAATCGAGGGCAATTCTAATACAATATACTGTTACTATCAGGAAAAAATCACTTATAATTAATATTCCAATTAAAACAGTAGACAATAAGGATGTACCAGGCAAAAGAAAGTAGAAGAAAATATTAGAAATAAAATTTTATTTAGTTTTTTCGCCATTAAATTGAATAGCCTAACCATGTATATAGCATAAGAATTCCTCTTTATCTATTCCAATTTAAAAAAAAAAATCATTTTTCAAACCATCAATTAAAGTAATTAGTATCTTCATTAAAATTGCAATGTTAATCCTAACATAAAGCAAAAGCAGAAAAAGAAAATATCGGCAAATCTCAACCTTCACAAGTTTGAATTAGGTCAGACCCCTTCTTTGTAAGTAAAGATGGCAACGGGTAGGGTATGGGTAGGGTATGTCAAAACTCTTACCCGTACCCGTAACCCCAACCCCATACCCGTACCCTTCAGGGTAAAAAAAATCATACCCTTACCCTTACCCGCAGGGTACCTGCTTACCCGTTGTTCAAATTATTGAATTAAATTTAAATAATAATAAAAATAAATTAATTATACATTATATTACAATCTTTAAACACATGTCTATAAATTCAAAATTACAAATTGATATATATTTGTTTATCTTAAATTATATAATCACATAAAAATGACGTCTATTTAGGACTCAATGGTAACTCTACCTTTTGTTTTGTTCGTGTTTAACCATCTTGGTTTTTGTTTAAAATTTTTTCATATATCTACTATTTGTATTTTATATAGCTTCAAATTTTATAAATATCTAGTAAAATTTTAAATATAAAAAACATTATAAGTAATTCTCATAAGTTATATACAATTGATTTTTTATTAGTATCTTATTTTTCAGGATGTTCTTATAATTTATAGAATAAATTATTATAACATTATTTTTTATATTTGTTTATTTTTTTAATTTAATTATGATTCTTAATATATATCTAAAATTCAATTTTGATAATATTATCAAATATAAATATAGAAATTAAATAAAATTGAAAATAATATATTAAAAGAAAATTTGAAGTATTATTTTCAAATTAATCACCATGAAAAATAGATATTGAGTAAATTGTGAGTAAATGTTTAGTTTAATAAAAAAAATTATATATATATATATATATATATATATGAGAGGGTAAGGGTACGGGTACGGGTTTTACCCGTACCCTCTTCAACGGGTAAGGGTAAGGGTAAGGGTAAGGGTACGGGTAGGGTAGGGGCATACCCTTACCCGACCCGTACCCGCTCAAAAACTAACGGGTAATACCCTTACCCATACCCGTACCCGGTCAAAGAGGGTAATACCCTCTTTGACCGGGTACGGGTATGGGTATACCCGTCGGGTAGGGTATAAATTGTCATCTCTATTTGTAAGATCACTTCTTCAGCACATGTTCATTTCGCAATATACTTGGAGCACCATCATGGAACAGCAAATAAATGATGGCAGCATGACACACTTCAAGAAATAATTGCCGCCAACAAATTTAGTTGACCAAAGAAGGCATTGCACAAGAAATATTATCATCTTGGTGATAGTCTCCCAATTGGTATCCGCCCAAAGGTGGCAACTTTGTTAAATTTCATGAGCTCGAATGAGCATCAACCTCCACAATCATCAGCAGTAACAGGCAGCAAATCCAGAAATTTATCAATCTGACCAAATCTATAGACGTACTCCATAAAAAGTGAAACAACAACAGTAGATGGAGAGATGTTTTTGATGATCATTTCATGAATCACTTTAATTGCTTCCTTGATCTCATCATTAATGCAAAGTCCCAACAGCATTGCATTGTAATAAATTACATTTGTACAAAGCTTCTTTTCAGCCATGCTTCTAACTATATTCTGGGCTTCTCTTAGCTGCCCAATTCTATGACACCCATGATGCATGCATGCATAAGTTATAGCATCAGGTTCTATCTTGTTATCAGCAATATGGTGCAATAAAGTTTCTGCATCATGGCACTCGCCGGACTTAAAATATCCATGTGAAAGTATAGTATATGTGATGACATCAAGCTCTAGTTCATTACGAGTCATCTCTTCCACAAAATACAAAGCTTGCTCAAGTTCCCCAATCTTACATAAACCAGACATTAATGTATTGTAGGTAATCACATTTGGTTTCACATTGCCAGTTTTCATGTCACTCAAAACCTTCTTAGCAGCTTCTAATTTACCGTTTCTACAATACCCATCTATTAATGTATTATATGTAACTACATCCGGTTTAGATCCTTTTCCAACCATATCCTGGAGAAGCATCTCAGCTTTCAACATGTTCCCCACTCTACAAAATCCACATATCAAAATATTATAAGCAACAACATTACTTTGAAATCCACTTTCTTCCATTTTATCAAAGAACTGGATTGCTGATGCTGAAATCCAATAGGTCAGGAAGAGTAAGCTGGAGAAGGGGAAGAAGAAGCAGAGAAGAGAGGAAGAAGGAGATTTGAGAAGGAATTAGAGAAATATTGGCCAAAAGATGCCATTCTCTCCTTCATGATTTCTTTTAAAGCCAGTCATTACAGAATTGTAACTGAATTTGAAACAAACTAGTGACCTGGCATTTCGACAAACATGTGCCGTGCCAGGACAATATGCAAAACAATAACAACCTCCTTAATTCCTCTCTCCTAATTACAACATTCATCATTAATTGTGTAACTAATCCATGTGCTAATTACCAATTCACTTCATCACATAGTCTTCGAATCTATTGGGTCCCTTTCCTTGATTATGACGAGAGCTCCTCCTTGCTGTTGCAACATTCCTGCTGATGGGGTCAGGTATACTCACATCTTGTGCAACAATTGCCTCCCCCTTTGAATGGTCCTTGTCCTCAAGGACAAATCCTGGAAAAGTTTGATTGAAAGCAATAATATCTTCCCAAGTTGCATCTTCCACTGGCTGGTCTTTCCACTGCACCAATACCTCAGAGAATATCTGACTGCCCTTAATCACATCCCGTTGCCTGAGTATTGCATTAGGTTCCAACACTGGGTGGTCTTGTATAAATTCTCCCGGTAATGAACTCGTCTCCGTAGGTGGATCACCCTTGTATAACTTCAGTCGAGACACGTGAAACACATTGTGTATCTTGGCTGAGGCAGGAAGTTGGAGTCTATATGCCACTGCACCCACCCTTTCCTGAATTTGAAAAGGTCCAAAGAAACGGCGAGCAAGTTTAAATGAAGACCTTCGCGCCAAAGTCAATTGGCGATACGGTTGCAGCTTGAGTAAAACCCAGTCACCTGGATTAAATTGAACATCTGTTCGTCCCGAGTTTGCCTGGTTACGCATTCTTAGCTGAGCATGCTGTAAATTCTCGCGCAGTGTGTTCAAGACCCGCCCGCGTTCCTTCAACAAGTCTTCTACTGCTGCCACCGTCGATGAACCAGCCAAGTAATTAGCTAGGGATGGGGGTTCCCGTCCGAACACTGCTTTGAAGGGAGACATTTTTATTGCAGAGTGCCACGCCGTATTATAGTGCCATTCTGCCCATGGCAAGTAGCGAGACCACTGTCGTGGATTCTCTCCAGCAAAGCTTCGCAGATAGTCCTCCAAGTATCGGTTAAGGACCTCGGTTTGGCCGTCTGTCTGCGGGTGATAAGCACTACTTATGGCCAGCATAGTCCCCTGCAGACGGAACAATTCTCGCCAAAAGCCTGACATGAAGATCGGGTCCCGATCCGAGACAATTTGTGCTGGTACGCCATGTAATTTGATCACATCCCGCACCATAATCTCAGCCACCTGAATTGCCGTGAACGATGAACCCAATGCTGAGAAGTGAGCATGCTTAGACAAACGATCGACAACAACCATGATAGTCATCTTTCCCCCGGATGGCAGCAGCCCTGTGATGAAATCCATCGAAATGGAGTGCCAAATCTTGCCTGGAATCGGCAATGGCTGTAGCAAGCCTTGTGGAGCTCTATTAAAAGGCTTGGTACTCTGGCAAATGGAACAATTGGAAACATAATCATGCACCGATCGTCGCAACCACGGCCAAAAAAAATTTCCAGCGATGCGCGCCAAAGTCCGTTGCACTCCTGCATGGCCCCCAGTCGGAGTATTGTGGAATTCGGCCAACAGAAGGGGTTACAACGCTGAATTCTCCGGTATCCATACTCTTCCTTTAAAAAACAGCACCCCATGCCGAATTGTGAAGTTTGTATGCTGTCCTGGGTCCTCGCCAACCTCTGAGAGCAATTTCAAGGTATCCGGATGAGCGGCATAAGCTGCTCGAATAGCTTCCCATAATACAGTCGCGATCAGTAACTCGAGTGAATGCAGTCATTACAGGACACTCTGTTCATTCTTGATAGAGCATCAGCCGGCCCGTTGAGTACTCCCGGCTTATACTCTATATCAAAGTCATATCCAACCAGTTTGTAAAGCCATTTTTGTTGCTCCTGGCTCAGATAGTTTGGTGTAGCAGCCGGTGAGGCTTCGATAATCTGTTTGGACAGTGAACCGACGCCCTAACAAGTACTGGCGCCACTTCTTGACAGCCTCTGTGATGGCCATCATCTCTCGAGCATATGTAGATGCCGCTTGTTGTCTGTCGGTGAGCTGTTTGCTAAAATAGGCTAGTGGATGTCCATTTTGTAACAGAATGGCGCCAATCCCCCCTCCAGAGGCATCCGTTTGAATCACAAACGGCTCCTTAAAATCAGGTAATTGAAGTACCGGTGTATGCGTTAAGGCCTCTTGCAATCCCCGAAATGCATGGGTAGCCGCGGGTGTCCAAACAAAAGCATCCTTCCTTAACAGAGATGTTAATGGAGCTGCAATTGTGGAGTAATGCCGGACAAATCGCCTATAATACCCACATAAGCCCAAGAATCCTCGCAGAGCCTTAACAGAGTGCGGGATGGGCCAATCTCGGATTGCCTGGATCTTGTCTGGATCGACAGCTACCCCCTCTCCAGAGATAATATGGCCCAAATAACCCAATGAAACACATCCAAATTCACATTTGGAGATCTTTGCGAACAGTCGATGAGTCCGGAGCCGAGTAAAGACCTCATGTAGATGCAATAGATGCGAATTCCAATCTGAGCTATAAACAAGAATGTCATCAAAGAAAATGAGAACAAATTTGCGTAATACTTGTCGGAAAGTGGAATTCATAAGCGACTGGAATGTTGAGGGTGCATTTGAGAGTCCGAATGGCATGACGAGGAATTCGTAGTGCCCATCGTGGGTCCGAAATGCCGTCTTCTCAACGTCGTTTGGATGAATTCTGACTTGGTGATAGCATGCGCAAAGATCAAGCTTCGAAAAGACCCTGGCACCTGCGAGCTCATCCAACAACTCCTCCACCGTTGGAATTGGGAACCGGTCCTTTACTGTGATGGCGTTCAGAGCCCGATAATCCACACAGAACCGCCAAGTCCCATCCTTCTTCTTAACTAGGAGTAATGGAGACGAGAAAGGGCTCGTGCTCGGCCTAATAATCCCGTCGGTGAGCATCTCTCCCACTAACTTTTCAATCTCCGAGTTTTGGAAGTGCGGGTAACGGTATGGACGAACATTCACTGGTGCAGCTCCTGGGAGTAGCGGAATCCGATGATCATGAATTCTCGCCGGCGGCAGGCCCGATGGAATCTTAAAGATGTCTCCAAACTGAGATAAAAGGTCGGCTATTTTGTTGGAGAAGATGACTGGGTTGTGGACCCAATCGATGGGTTCTGGCCAGATTGAATGGGTTCCACCCTTAAGTGAAAGTATTGGGCGCCCTGCACACCCGATTTTTGAAATGAAGCCGGTCGTGCACCATCCATTTGAGTATGATTTAACCCATTAAGTCGGATCTGGCGTCCTTCATGTGAGAATTCCATCCACAACTTATCATAATCAAACAAGATTGGGCCCAGTTATCTCATCCACTGAACACCCAAGACTAAATCAGCACCGTAGATCGGTAACAGCAACAAATCAACGGTGAAGATAGCGTCTCCTATTTTAAGCTTAACCTCTGAGCATTCACCCCCGCAGGATAACGCGTCGCCGTTGCCGACGGTGACACGCATGTGAGATAACGGTCGCACAGTCAAATTCAGATGAGTGGCCAATCGCGATTGGATGAAATTATTGGTCGATCCCTCATCCACCAGCACCACGATCTCCTTACCATTGATAAGTCCCGCAAGTTTCAAGGTCGATGGGACTAGCTTCCCCATCAACGCATGGAAAGATATACATGGATCATCAAGAGTGGTTGTCGTTATTGTAGAATTCTCGGCCAGAGGTTGTGAAATCATCGGCGGGAATTCTTCTTCAAGCTGAGGTATCTCATCCTGTTCAATCATCAAACAGAGAAAAAGGGATGGGTTGCATTTGTGTCCCGGAGTGAACTTTGAGTCACAATTAAAGCAAAGGCCCTTTTCCCGACGAGCAGCCATTTCAGTCGGGGTGAGCCGCTTAATTGGCAGAGAGATCGGCCGATGACCAGCTGGTGGTGTGATCGGCGCCGGTGATCGAGGAAACGGTGGGCGATTTGCTGTGGAGCGAGCCGCCATGATCTTATCCTCAATAAGCTTCGCCATCAAAACAGCATCATGAAGGTCGATGGGCTTCAGGATATACAACTCACGTTGGATCTCTTCCTTCAATCCTGAAAGAAAGCAATTAAGCAAACTGTGTTGGCTTAGCCCTGTGACGCGAGTGGACAAACACTCAAAATCATGGAGAAAGGCCGTGACCGTGGTGGATTGCTTCAGCTTGAACAGAGAGGCCTCATGATTGACGAAGGATGACGGTCCAAACCGTTATTCGAGCTTCCTAACAAAATCATCCCAATGGGTGAGCTGGTCGGTAGAATAGAGCCATTGAAACCACTGCCTCGCTGGACCGGTCATGTAAAACGCAGCAATGGACAGGCGCTGATCGGCCGGGATCTGATTGAAGACAAAGTAATGATTGATTTGAAATAGCCAACCCAAAACATCATCTTCACCAGCGAAAAGGGGAACCTTAATTTTAGGTGGACGATTAGGTGGAGAAGAGGAATTGGAGTGGAGCGATGGTGGAGATAGTGCCGAAGAATGATGCATAGGAGAAGGAGGATGAGATGTCGGAAGTGGAAGCAAGGGTGGTTGAGAGGATGAGAATTTCGTTACTGAAGGAGAAGCTACTTTGTCAAGGTGCTGAAGCTTTACCATCATGTCACTCATAACCGCCTGCTGCGCTGCCAGGGAAGTACGAAGAACGTCAAATGATTCGGCATGACTCTTCCGCAGTAGATCGAACGATTCAGCATGGAGTTGCACTGTAGAACAGAGACAATCAATCTTCGCGAATGTTGAATCATGGCGAGCCAACTGATCCGCCATAGAAGACAACTGGTCATCGACCGCCCGCGCACGAGTTACCATGCCGTCGGTCATAGAAACAATGAAAGCACCAAATTGATGCTGAAATCCAATAGGTCAGGAAGAGTAAGCTGGAGAAGGGGAAGAAGAAGCAGAGAAGAGAGGAAGAAGGAGATTTGAGAAGGAATTAGAGAAATATTGGCCAAAAGATGCCATTCTCTCCTTCATGATTTCTTTTAAAGCCAGTCATTACAGAATTGTAACTGAATTTGAAACAAACTAGTGACCTGGCATTTCGACAAACATGTGCCGTGCCAGGACAATATGCAAAACAATAACAACCTCCTTAATTCCTCACTCTCCTAATAACAACATTCATCATTAATTGTGTAACTAATCCATGTGCTAATTACCAATTCACTTCATCACATAGTCTTCGAATCTATTGGGTCCCTTTCCTTGATTATGACGAGAGCTCCTCCTTGCTGTTGCAACATTCCTGCTGATGGGGTCAGGTATACTCACATCTTGTGCAACAATTGCTTCCTCCATCCTTCCTTCTCTGCATAACCCATCAATCAGGGTTGTGTATGTGAACTCATTTGGTTCTAATCCTTGTCCTTTCATCACATCAAACAACCGCAATACCTTTTCCACCATTCCTTGTTGACAGAGCACTCCCATGAAACCAGTGTATGTTACTACATTCGGCCTAAGACCACAATGTACCATCTCTTGGACCATATCAATAGTTTCTTCAAATGTTCCAGCAGAAGCGAATCCATGAATCTAAGCCGTAAAAGTTACAACATTTGGAGACAATCCTTTCTGTTGCATCTCACAAAATATCAACTTTGCCTGATCAATCCTCTTCTCCTCACACAACATACAAATGAAACCAGTGTAGGAAACCACATTCGCATCAATCCCCAACTTCACCATTCTTGCATAAAACATCAACACCGTTTTCATCTACTCTCCCTACGAAGTCCAGCAAGAACACAATTATAAGCCACGGCACTCGGCACCAATCCAATCCAAAGCATTTCTTGAATCAAACACAATCCCATACTCGCATTTGAATGCTGACAAACATGATCAATCAATATGGAGTAAGTTCGGCTATCAGGGGATGGTCCATTGAGCCTCATTCCACACAAAACTCTAAGAGCATCCTCTATTCTTCCATCTCTATAAAACCCTTTGATCAAAGTGTTGCAAGAGATCACATTGGGAGAGAAAGACCAGTAGGGAATTTCGTCGAACACCTTGAGGGCAAGATCAGTGCGCCCGCATTCAACGTGACAGTTGACAAGGATGTTGAGGGTAACAAGGTCAGGGGGAACGCCGTAGCGGCGCATGGAGCAGTAGAGGGAGAGGGCGGAGGAGAAGCGGCGAGCGCGGATGAGGGAGGAGAGGACAAGATTGAAGGAAGAGATGGAAAGGGGGGTTGGGGATTGGGTGGGAGGTGCGGGAAAGTAGGAAGGCAACAGCGTCGTCGAGCTTTCCGGCGGCGAGGAAGGAGCGGAGGCGGTCTTCCGGGGAGAGAGATGACCTGCGCATGAGCCAGGCTGGATCGGACTCGGCACGGCTCGAGCTAGGCAAGAATGGTCGGCGAACAGAGCCGGACAACGGCGACAAACCGGCGGCGAGCGACAAAGGCGGGATTTTGAAGCGCCGAAATTTACTTTGAGCCCTTTATCAAAATATTAATTACATTTTATTTTTATTTTATTTTTTATATAATATTATTATTATTTTAAGAATAAAAGAACATTTCATAAAAAAAAAAACTTGGGTTAATTTTGTAGTTATATCTGAGTTTGATCAATATTAAAATTTACTTTTATGAAATTAAAGATTTTATCATCCAATGCAATCAAGTAAATACGGCATCTAATAACATGCTAACATTTCAATTGACGAAAAAAAAATAAAAGCGTATAGTATTGTTGGTTTGTTTGGCATGTGTAATTATCTGAATAACAAAACAGAGCCATCAGAAATAAATTTTCAAACTGAGGTGCTACAGAACACTGTGTCAGCTTGAGACGATCAAAGGATTTATATTAACAAAATGGTAAATACCCAACATACTTAGTCCATTTTAGTTATTTCCTTCATCACCTTCATTGTTGTCTTCATCATCATCATCATCATCTTCATCGTCCTCATCATCATCTTTCCTGCTGTATAAACCACCTGTCCGGAACAGACTTATCTCATCCTTTCCGTCGTATTCATTGACGAACTCTAATCCATATCCTGTGTTCCTGTGTTTCACCACGAGCCAGCGCAACAACTGGTCTTCCTTGTTAAGATAATGAAGTTCCTTGGGAAAGGCAGGAGGAACCATAAAGGTCATCTGCATGAGTTGGCCCTGGAGAACCAAACAAATTCAAGCAGGCCTGTCAATAAACTTATGAAAAATGGAAAGATTCCAATGGTTGGTATGATTGAGAGCTCACACTGAATGGAAAAAGAAGTTTGTTCAGATAGAAAGAGAAGGCAAAACTGCAAGCATAATCTTTTGCCATATATTTACTATCTTGATTTAATCAAGTTCCAGAATCTTAAAAATACGGTTATCCTGATTTATTTAGATAGTTTATTTCCGTCCAATAAAACATCGCTTTATTCAGATTTAACTAACTAAATACTTCACTTACTAAAATAAAAATGGGAATAACAACCATAATAAAAACCAATAAGCTCTGCCTAGAAATTAAACAGAATCCAAGACAGCAGATTGTTTTGATTGATTTGAAGTGAAGAACCTTCAATTATAACCTTTTTTGTAATTAAAATCACTTGCACAATGCAATATGATTGAGGAATACTATAACTATGAATGAAACAAAGTAAGCAATTAGAAATAGAATCTAATCTCATTCATAATTAGACATTTTCATCTTAAAAATTGGAAGCTTTTGTCAAGTCACCTTTTAGAGAAATTTCGATTTTAGAAGATTAAACAGTGAGTCATTCCTACCAACAAATTCAGAATGGATAAGATTCAATCCCCTGTGCCATCTTATTGGGTGAAGGATAAACCTGAAATTCTCATCATATTATTTTATGAGTTCTTGTTGAAAGTCACTTGGATGTGGTATTCAACTATGTATATTAATCATCTACATCTAAACTTCACATACCACGGCATAAATAGATTACTTCACCAATATTTTCCAACTTACACCAAAACCATTGAGAAGACCAAAACCGTTGAGAAGAGAAAGCTGAAATCCATCAGGTAACCTCGATAGATATGGACATCAGATAAATAATTGAAATTAGATATTAACAATTTCAAATCTAAGGCCTCCAACAGATACAACAGTTTTAACAGATCTCCACAGAGAGGAAGAGGTTCCTGGCTCATGCGCATGGTAATATAGGCTGAGTAAAAACTTGCATGTTTATGGACTGAATGTGAGTATTCTATCAAAAAATTGTACTTTAGAAGACAACCAATGTGATAAAATGTTGGTGCGCAAATCCTCAATCAAGTTTGAAGTTTAAACTACGTAATTTGCAGCAATAAGCTATAAGAGATCAAATGAATTCTTGCATCTTTCCTTTTATACAATTGCCTTTTAAGATTCTGACCCAGAACGTAGTTCTCAGGTGAATCACTAGTCTGTTTATGACTGACTGCTATTTCGTGCATAAACCTCTACATTCAACACTATGAGACAGACAGAAAAAGTGTTTGACTGATCCAGAAGCAAAAAATAATGCAAGAACCAGATATTGACAAGAAAAATGAATTATATAGAGAAGCTGTAAATTTCCAAAGTTCCCAGAGATTGCAATCGCACAAAAGGCATTCAAACATATAATAGAGGAAGAAGATGAAGATTTGACATAATTATGGTAGACATACGAGCATGATCTTAAGTATAAACATAATTGTCAAAATGCAAACTTTTTGCGGAGAAAACAGGAGGAATCCATTAAGTATCTAGCAAGTCCCACGGAAAATTTTTGCATCTATTTTATTAAACAATAACTTAGCTCATTCCAGCAACAAAACAAGCAAAATTGGTAGTAGGAGATATAATGCAGAAGATCAACAATTTGTTTTGTTTACAAAGGAAAACAATTTCCACCCTAATCCACTCAAACTCTCTTCTATCAAGAAGAGAAAAATCAAACCTTTTCAAAAGAAATACACAGCTTGGCATAAATCCCACCTCAAATTAAAAAAAACATCAAAATCAAAATCACCAGTACAAAATGCAATTAATCTTACCAATGAGAGCAAACACCAACATCACCCACAATCTTATAAATTCACAAATGCAACCAAACAGTGAAAGAATGATTTGAATGACAAACAAAGAAAATACCTCGTAATGGCGTCCATCCAGCTTCTTGATCCCATAGCCAAGTTTAACAGTGCCAAAGGACTTGATATCTGTGATGACGCCATTGCGCTGGTAGACCCGCCTCACCACACGCCCCACCAGATCCTCCATCGCAACCCTCGTCAATGGCTGCTTCATCATCAGCAAGCAATCGTATAGCGGCATCTCCCTCTTTCCCTCTCTCTCTCTCTCTCTCTCTGTGTGAAACCCTAGAATGCTAAACCCTTCCTTCCCCGAGCTCAGACAAACCAAGGAATGAATGGACCGGGCCGGCCCGGAGCCAACCCCATTTTAGATTCAAATTACAATTATACCCCTATTAAAATTTTAAATTCAAAACAATTAAATCCTAAACTATAAAAACTAAAAAAGATTAAAACCCTTAAATCTAAAAACTCTAAAAATCTTTAACTCAAAAACCATAAAACTCTAAAAACTAAACACTAAACCCATAATTTTAAATATTAAATTCTAAACCATAAACCCTAAACTATAAATAGTAAATTGCAAAGCTTCCAAAAATTTGCGATTTAGAATTTAGAGACGAGGATTTTGTTTATAGTCTACAGTTTAGAATTTTGATGATTAATTAAAACTAATTTTTTTTAAAAAAAATTAGGAAAGAGAAAAAATGATGTGAGTATTGACTTAGCCAAGTCAGCATGCATCTCATTTGGTAAAGCTATTCCGGTAAACCTATTATATTAAAATATTATTATTTTTATAATAAAAGCTCATGCTTATTTTTTTTGGAAATTACCAAAAAAAAACCTTCTAAGTTTGTAAAATTGCCAAAAACACCCCGTTAGTTTTGCATGGGGAGTCGTGGCTGCAGCCATCTCAGCGGTTTGAGAGAAAGTGGGGTGGGTTTCCATAGGGTAACCCCAAGAGAAGAATTTATTAGAGCCGTTTACTTGCTTTTTCCCAACTCGCGCTTCGCTTTTTCCATTTCAAGTCGCCTCCGGTTGTCTCTACCGCGAAGCCTCCAGAATTGGCATTTCATCAACTTTTCCCTTTCCACCCGAGTATCTCGAAAGAGAAGTCCCCCCAGCTAACTAGTTGGCATTTCATCGCTTTGCAATCTAAGGTATTGAGTATGGTTTTTATGTTAACCTGCTCACATACAAAAAAAGATTTTTTTCGGTTTTTGTTTTGTGCTCCTGCTTTTTGTTGGAAGATATCAAGTCTCGCAGGGGGATTTCTACTGTGGTTTTGTTAGTTTCGTAGGGAGATTTCTCGGCTAGGGTTTTGTTTTGTTTTTGCATTTGTCAGATGTATACACTATCGAAATAGTTTTTTTCGATTGTTATGATTTGTGTAATATTTATAATGTACATTTCCCTTTCGTTTGATATGGTTGCGCTTTTACAAATGAGGGTTGACGTTTAAAAAAATGAGATGTTACAGCTTAAAATTTGTTGTCTCTGCTTAAATATTCTCGCTCTGCTTTTAATAAAATGGGTCTCTGCTTAACATTTGATATCTCTCGCTTTAATAACCGAGAGGTTACCGCTTTAAAACCTTATATTTCTGCTTAAATTTGTGAATACTGCATGTTGAATGTGTTGTTATTGTCGCAGGCTTGTGATTATAGCGGTCAACCTAGTTAATGGGCGATGCTATTTGACACCGGTAGTGGAGACCTTAGCTGAATTGAAAGATAACATGACCCCTCGACATCGGGAAATTATTCAAGGACACCGCTTGCGCTGCTCATCGAGCTGGAAGCTATATACCAAGAGAGGGCCCTTCTTGATTCTCTTTTGCAAAAGGTACGATGGTCGCAAAGAATAAATTCAGGATCGGGGAAAGCTCGCCGAAGTTTCGCGACCTCAAGATGTGGCCCTCGTTCTTGGTCTGCGTTGCGATGGCGACGCGATCGCTCTTCGTAAGAAGAAAAACCGGTCGCCGTCGAAGGGAGGTATCTATCAAAAACCTCACGAGAGACACGTAAACTCCATCAAGAGCATTCGGTGCAACTTGTTCGACGGAGGGAGAAGAAGATAATTTTGTCAAACTCCCGATGGCGTACCTCATGGGTACAGTCCCTCTTCCCAAATACATCATGCTCGGTTCCGAATCGGATCGCTGATTATGTCAATGATCTACCGACCATGGGGTGATACGCATGGGCGCAGCGACGCACAAGTGGCTTATGGAGGATATTCCACAAGCTACCGCTGAGCGCAAGATAGATGCGCCGGGAAGAAGACCAACACAGTGGTACATTAAGGGTTGCTTTGCCGCGCTTAACGTCCGGTTTTACGAGATGACCGGAACGGGGAAGAAAGTCCGCTTTTTGGCAAGATCCCAAGGATGTCGTGCTACGGTGAAAGTATTTACCCGAAGCAAGCTGACTGTAGAAACCGACTTTTGTTATCGCTCGATGGGAAAAGAGGTAATAAATCATGGACAATGTTTAACATAAGTCTTTAATGTTTAAACATATTATTTAGCGTTTAACTTTAGTATTTACCGCTTTAAAAACTTATTCATACTCGGTTTAAATATTTTTGTTCTCCGCTTAAATATATTCTATAACGCTTTAAATATATAACCACTGCTTTTAAATATAGTTTTTTTATAGTTTAAAATGAATGATTTTCACTGAAATTGTTTGGTTTACATATGTTAGTTTCTGAGTCGGGTTCCAAATAACGTCGATGAAGAAATATTTATTGGGGCCAACCGACGGATGGATGCTATTGCTCCCGAACCACTTGCTCGAGGCGTGGATGAGAGGGCGACCTCTATCGCTGCGCTGCCGACGCAGCTTCTCCTACTTCCACCTCACCACGCCGCATGCAATCCTCGACCGGAGAAGCCCTCCCCACCCCCGCAGATTGCAACAACCCCCTACCACGACAACGACAGTCCCCGATTGTGGCGCACCCACGACCATGGCAGCCCTCCGACCGTGGCAGCACCAACCGGCGACATTAGGCGAAGATGTCACCGCGAACTCTTATGCAAAGCGTGCTGATATTGATGACCGAAGTTTCTCGGCTTGTCGCCGTGTTGAGGCACTGGAAGGACGTTCACAACCGACTACGCCATCCCTCCAAAGAACTGAAGCACCCGGGACGAACGAGGTGTCGGAATTTGACGACGACGACATCATCGGGAAGGCCATTCCAAGACTGCCACATTCGAAGAAACTTGCGAAAAAGAGGAGAACAATACTGCCTCTGTCTCCACCGCCGGCTGACGATGAAACAATAGCAACACCATCGGCGGCTGATGCTATTAATGAGTTTGTCGTCGTTGATGACATGGCCATGACGGTGGAGGACATCGTAGATGATGTGGCCGTTGCCGCGGTTGAGAAGGTCATTAACTCTCTTCTTAATGAATCGATGGACCCGGTGGAACCGGCTACCGAGATTGCGGCATCAAAGATGGACACAATCCTTGCAGATCAAGAACAAGCTAAGGGTGTGTCTCCCAATGATGCTGTCGTCGTGGCCACGGTTGAGAAGATCGCTGAACTGCTGTCGCGGGCCGTGGTCGTGGCCAACAAGATCGCGATCGAGCGTGACACAATCCCACCACAACTAGAACCATGTAAGGATGTGTCTCAGCGGTTGATGTTGTCGCCGTCATCCCCGCATCGGGCCGTGCACAATCCCACAACAAGAACAACCATGTAAGGATGTGTTCGCAGCTGATGTCTGCCGCTCGCCCCTCGCATCGAAGGAAGATGTCAGCTGTGTCGAACACCGTGAAGGTGCAAACTAGCAGGTCCCTATGAAGACCCCGACCGAACAACGAGAGAGATGATCAAGGCCAATCAACAATGGGACCAGACGGCTCGAAAAGCTTTTATTTCCAAAAATGGGTTGGCCTGTCTCGTCTTAACAAATATTAGCAGGAATTGATGAGGATCTTCCTCAACTGATCTATGGACGGGTAAGTCTAAAGTTTTTATGATAGTGTTTAAAGTTTTTATTATAGTGTTTAACGATTTTCTAATAGTGTTTAATGTCTTTATGTTATCATTTAATTTGTCTACTTAACGCTTTAATTATATATAATATCATTTAACAATTGATAATATCATTTAAACATTTACAATATGGTCTTATTATATCTCAGTATCGCTTTAACCTCAAGACTGCTGCTGTGGAAGAATGACTGCCGCAGACCATCACCGGGACAAATTGTACATGCTGCTTGAGGGGAAGGAGATGGTCACTGATGATGTGATGGACGCTTTTGTATGCATAATACAAAAGTCGCTGAGCAAAGAGCCATATCTTTACAAGAAACGCGCCTCCATCACCGATCGCTTTAGCTGTTTATGTCAAAACAGTGACGACGCATACGAAACAATTATGGCTATGGTCGGGATGCTCTGCGCAACCTCGCATCGAAGTTCAAATTGTCATCCTCCGATAATAATGAATGGCCACTTCCATGTCGTCGTCCCCTCGACAATGATAAACAAGAATACAGGCATTATTCTTCATGTCCGGGTACGATAAAGACGCATTGGACATGGTAAGTTCTTTAATTATGTCCGATTAATAGTGTTTGGTATTTAATCGGTATTCTAATCTCAACTTGCATATCTCGACAGCGAATCTATTCGACAATTGTGTCGATATGGAGTTCGGCGAGTCGGCGACGGCAAAGTACCCACTCGTGCACGACATGGAAACCCCACGCCAAAAACAAGGAAGCGTCGATTGCGCCCGGCTCACGCCATGCGGTTTATCGAGCAATTACTTTGGGGTGAGAAGTTACGGCTACCGCAGCATGGACGCCCTTACCTCGGATTAAGGTATGTTACCCGCGATACTTAAGGAGGGAGGGCAGCCCAGGCTCCATGAGAAAGGGGGTCGCCATAAGCTGGGTTAAATTTTTGTGACCGAAGAACATGTCTTGTATATCTCAATGTCAATTTTGTTTTCGAATGTAAACCTGGACATTCAATTCATTGTTTTCGTTTCGGAAGAACATGACTTGTATATCTCAATGTAAATTTTGTTTGTTTTCAATTGTAAGGCATGTTAAATTCCATTCAGTTTCATTTCATTGTTTAATTTACGTTGTAATTGTGTACATTTCCGTTTCATTGTTTAAATATACCATATATCGCTTTAAACATCGGGCTTGAAATATTTCAAATTACAGATGTATCCGCTTTAAAAATAACACTGCTCTCGCTTTAAATAAATGCATTCATCGTAGAAGAGTAAGAGTTTAAATATGGAAAGTTGCCCATCAATACACAATGTTTCCCCTCGTCATCGCCGGGCTTATTTACAATGCCTAGTCGGCGACGAGCTTTCATTGCAAAGATCTCACGATCGTGACCGATCCATGGCGACGGGCTGCAATGTAACTCGCATGGCATCAAACGCCATGCGACTCGATCCTCTTTTCGCTCTAGGCCGCCCAGTCGCCTTCTCGCCACAGGCGGTCATCAAACGAAAGCTCACGATTTCCGCCTCAAGGCCCGTCATCGCTCGGGTATGGGGAATATAGCTTCCTTATACGCCGCTTGTAATGTATCGACGGTGAAGTACCCGCTTAATAAATCGATGGACGTTGGTGTGCGTCTCGCATTATTACAGACAAGAAGCGTGTTTGCAAGGGATACCATAAACTTGCCACCTTCGACATGAACAAGTTATGATGGCGAGATCTACAGAGTTGTCGCGACCGGTCGATCAGCTTCATAACGATCATCGACACAATGACCAACACGTAAGATTTTCGGGCCGTCCTCAACAATGATCTCTACCTTCGAATGTATGTCCGGCATAAGTAGGGTCTCCCATTTGTTCGCTTGCTCACGCCGGTTACATAACATGCGCATCAACTTGAACCTGGCAAATAAGGTTAAACAAAGACAGTGCTGGTTAAATAATTCGTAAACATGTTTAAACATTGTTTTAAATATTTAAACGAAAGGATTAATATTTAAAGTCAGACAAGTGTAATTAAACAAAGATTGAGAATGTTTAAAGGGTAACACTAAATGTTAAGTGTAAAATCAACATTCGCAGACCTTATGGAGTCGACCATTTTTCGTCACCGAGAAATGACGAGCTTCCTTGATCCAAGCATTGAACGACTCCATGACGCTTTGAATACATCTCACCCCAACGATCACCTATGAATGTATAATTCGACCAATGTGCCATATCCGATTTATTAATCAACCAGTAATGAGCTTCGGGTGATGTGGCCTGCAGTTCATTCACGATATCATCGAAATCTTTAGCCGTGGATGCCCACGCAATGCGGAAGCATATAGACCAAAGACTCCTCCTCAATGCCTTCCCAAGTCTTGACATTGGCTTTCATAAAATTGGCCTCCAAAATGTCGAAGACAGATGCATATGGGGGAAGAAAGGGAAGACTCTCGCACTGCGCTCACAAGGCCCTTGGACTCGTCTCGACATGAAGGTAATTATCTCATGATAATCAACATCCTCGTGATAAAAGCATCGCTCTAACTTAGATATGAACCAAGTCCAATTGGCATCGGGTCTCGTTGTCGACTATACCAAGGCGACGTGGAAAAACCATTATTTTTCATCTTTCCCCGTGGCACCCGTGAGTGTACCCGATATTTTTCCAAGGAGGTGGGTACCATCGAGAAACAGTAGCCGCCCTCGCAAGCCCTCTTGAATCCCACAATACACGCCACGAAAGAAAAGAATGCACGCTTAAAAATGATCACCGCCTCTTTCCACGATCGCAACGCGCCGGGATTTGTCTCACCACCTTATCCACATACCAAAGCAAACAATCGTAGTCCGGAGATGTCACCGCCGGCGAGGACCACCCGCATGCTCTTTTTCCCCAACCAAGTCTCGCTTTGTATGGTATGTGGACACCATGTTCCCGCAACATGTCCTTCCGAATGTCGATGGCCTCTGCACAAGGGGACGGTCCTTGAGCTTCCGAATCACTCGTGCGCTAACTCACTTTTTGGACGCTTTCGATGTGACGCCGAACCTACGCCACCACCGCAAGTGTGTGACGGGTTGATTGTCTTGATTTTCGAAAAGTATTTTTGTTTATACTCTTTTGATGCATGAAAAGGCGCCCTAACGACAACCATCGGCACAGCATTCCACGATCACCCGATGTTTTTTTCGTTATTTATGAATTTGAAGTCAAAAATTCCGTTTTGATCGCATGATTTCAAGTACATACCTGAAAATGTTCGACACCGCCAAAACGTTGTCCAATATCCAACGACAAAGACTTCGTAATGATCTCGACGAGGAAGGAAGACATCCCACACCGCCGTGGTCACCATGGGGATGAACGGGAGCACTCGCGAATCCGATTCCTCGCCAACACTTCACTCAAATGAAAAAGATCAATATGTTAAGCGGAGAATATAATGTTTAAGTGATAATGACAATATTTAAACGTTAAATTAAATACTTAAGCGACTAACTAATAACGTAAACGACTAGTACAAGATGTTAACCAAATGACAAACATATTTAAACACTAATGAACCCCGCATAACTCGAACAAATAAAAAGAGAAAGGAACTTACAACGAGTAAAACTCGCTTTTCATTAGGATTCGCAATGGCACATCTTTCCGTCTCAGACAACAAGATCAACTATAACATATTTGAAGATGGAGTGCATGTGATACATCCGCTGGAAGTCAACATCGTTTTCTATTGGGACAAACCGCTTTTATATCCATCTCGGTGTGATGAACTTAACCCCGACAAGAGAAACTTCGAGACCCCATCGCTCACATATCTCAGCTAACACAAACTCCCAAGAAGTCTGAGCCGTGAACATTAGCACTCTTCCCTCCCCGTTGAATCTAGCAATACCACAAAAACTCTCCATAATATATCGGGAAAAACCAAATCGTAGAAACCAAATGAAATGAAGAACAAAAAAATAAGACGAAGAAGAAGAAGACGAAGAAGAAGAAGAAGAAGATGTAAACAACAAACAACAGTCAGATAGGCAAACAAAAAAAGTGCATATATATATCACTATCATGATGAAGACCAAAAAGTGCATAGAGGTTAGACTAGACGTGATGTGATTGCGCGTATTTTTTTCCCTCCATCCCAAGGGGCAAAAAAAGGGAAAAATATATGTCACTCGCCGCGATGAAGACATATTGTCATCGCCGACATGAGTATCTGCTTTTAAACGCTCAAGCTTTTTATGTTTAAACGATATATATATAGTGTTTAAAATAACGATTACCTGTTTAAATAAAGTCTATATCATGTAAATAATACGTATAACATTTAAATATAGTGATTTAACTGTTTAAAATATATGTTATTGTTTAAATCGAATGCTTTCACTGACATCGCGTTTAAGATGGGTACCTCTTGGGTCATCGCTTTAAACATCTTTACGTATTTTCTTAAACACCGTTGTCATTGTTTAAAGAGTAACTTGAGTATTGTTTAACTTTTTTTCTATTGTTTACAATGACGCTCTTTTTGTTTCCCACATTGTTTTTTTACTAGGTCTCTGTTTAAATTTCGAAGTCCACATTCAAATAAGCTTGTTTCATTTTATTTATAAAACATTTACAACATTTACAACATTTCCGTCCTCTCGGACTTTGGACACTCACGACTCGACCCTCGTAGAACAAAATAAGTGTCTCATGACATTCGAATGCTCATAGCGGTCTGCATAACATGCGCATCAACTTAAACCCGCACAACGCATAACATTAAAAAAGGTTAAACAAACACATTCATGAAATCGACTATTAATCAATGTGTCATGGTCTGACTTAGCGAAGATCCCGATAGTTAAACACGTAACGTAATAGTTGTACACATCGACGTAATGTTCTTAAACGCAGAACAAAAAGTCTCAAGTGATAAATATCGACTCGTCTTAAAGGATGTTTTTCCGATCTCCCTCCTCTAGAGAATCCTCCGCAATCACGCTAATACGTGAAAACTTTCTTTTCTTACCCAAGTCGAAAACGCCGGCTAATTGCTTGCCCGCCATCCATCACTGGAGAATCCCTCCGCGATTCGTGCAATTATGACGAGCATTTCGACTGGGGCAGAAAAAGATAGTTTAACTTGTTGCGTGATTACGGCTGATTGATTCTCAAGATAAGGAAGGAGGTTCACGAAACATCCTTTCAGATAGAGTTCATCTTTGAACTTTCGTCTGACTCCAGCGAATATCATACACAGGAAGCAGATGACGAGGAGGAAGAGGAGGAGGAGGAGGAGGATGATGAGGACGACGAGGAGTGGTTGTCCATGGGAAGGGTTCTTCTTGGTTATTTATGGTGTGAAGTCCACAAGCTGGCTGACTCTTCATATCCGAGAAAAAAGTTAAACGCACAGTGGACCGACATCGACTCAATGAGCAACTGAACGGGTGTTCGGATATTTGATAGTTACCCTGCATAAGAATTAATGCCGTCATTAATTCTTATGCACTGGATATCAATAACCTTGCCACGCCGCCACCGCCAACAATTCAGATCAAACGAAAAAGATCACCGTTTTACGCAGAGACTTTGAGAATTTACACGTTAATATGAATAGTTATACATGTAAAGATAATGTTAAACGGATATGACAATTATTAAACATATTAGTAATATATTTAAACGGATAATAGCAAATAGTTAAACATTATTTAAAATATACAAATAGATAACAATAAACGGAAGAACTTTACAACGAAATGAACTCGTTTTTCAAACGGAGATGACAATGGCACATGCTCGCTCTCGACAATAAAATCGACTATGCCTCATTTGAAGATGGAGTGCACTCGACCAATCCGATGGAAATCACCTTTCATTTTCTCGTTGAGAAACAGATTTATATATTTCGGTATGATAAACTTCACCCTGCACTACCACAAATGAGTCGCTATAATAAACACCGCGGAATGGTCAAACCGATAGCAACGAAGAGATTCTCACCAGACACGTAGATCGCAGAATCAAGTCGAACAACTCAAA